>NW_015114004.1:91179-103255 GCF_001443285.1 Poecilia latipinna | reverse complement strand
GATCTGCACTTGATGGCCATATCGATCTGTCTGCATTGTGAAATTTAGGGTAAAAAGTGAAAAAAAAAAAAAAAAAATACACAGAGGCTCTTCAGTTGAGGGAGTTTTTATTACTTACTAATAGATGCACACTGACAATAGAAAGAAAGCAGGATAATAAAGTGCATTTTCACTAAAGGATTTCAAAAAGTAAAACATCTTAAACAATGGATTCAAGAGAAAAAAAACTGCAAATTTTGCTTTGCTTTGTCAGTAAACCTTATGCAACTTCTGACAGATTTGGACATGAATGTTAAACCACTCAGTCTGCATGCATGTACAAATGTGTTAATCGTCCCACCTAATCAATTAAACTGTTTAGCCTCTTGTGTTTTTATGGACCCAGATACGCAAGCACAGCAAAATTAGCAAGTTTTTTCCCCCTTCAGGTCAAGCCTTAAAAGCCTTCTTGCACTTTATGAAATCCTGCTGTAGAAATCCAGGCTTTATTAACCTTGTTCCGTTTTTTTGTCTGTTTATATTTGTTGGTGAAAAGATAAATGCACCCCTGGATTTTATCTTAACTAAGGAATATTTCCATGTTGAAATCCAATAAACCAATATATTGAAGTGAAATTACACTGACACAATATGTCACACACGTGTGGTACAATACACTTGCAAATACCAAGCTACTCTACTCTAACACAATAGAAGGTTCTGTTGTAACTTTCTTTGTCTGCTTAAAACGACAGCTTTATAACCTTCAGCCACACTGCCATATAAACAAACTGTTCCTTTTACTTCCTTTTAAGGTTCAACCTGAATTTTTTTTTTTTTAACTAGATGTTCAGTGTTGATGGAGTCCTGATTCATTTCCAAGTCATTTTGTCTTACACTCTTATTTGTCATATGATAGATTTAATTCAAGGATGTTTCTGTTGTTTTGGTGCCTTTTACTATTGTGTAATTTATATCTTGTAATTTTTATTCATTCTATGTTCAAACCTCAAAGAAACCACAAATATTTAATTGTTTATTGTATGTATGCCGTAACAAATTAAACTACAATGCACAATAAAAGTACTTCTGTTCTTATATTCGTTCATATGTCTTTGAATCTAACTTTTCCATCGAAAGCCCTGAAAATTTGTCGTTAGAAATTATATGTATTTTTTGCAGATGAGGCATAAACACATGACAGGCAAAATATAAATGTCTACACTAATCCGTTGGAGCTCCCAGTCTACGTTTTCTGTATTGTGCCATGGATCTTCTGGTGTCAGAGTAGCACGCAGGTCTTCTTATCTTTGAACGGGTTGGACGAAGCCGATATGCCGGTGAGCAGAGGATCGCTGCGTCTGTGTTCCTGACAGTATTGGACTAAATCCGCTGCTGTGAGGGAGATCTGCTCAGACGACAAATAGAAGTTCAAATATTAACAAATCTGGGAAAATAATGTGGATAATGGGAATTTTTAAAGCACATTCTTATTTTAATCACCAAAGAAAATGCTTTGAAATGCTTGAAAATCACACTGGAATAATTGTAGATGTGTCTTAATATTTGAAATCACACATACCTTGAATCTTTCCATGCCTGCTTCGATTTGGAGTTGATCCACCAGTTTTTGGGCCTGGATGATGCTGTTGCTGCTGCTGCACATCTTTCCTGATAGTGCAAAAACAAAATGTCCTATAGGCTGAGGACACCTTTATTTTATGTGCGAAAAAGGTGACTTAGAATAATATTTTAACCTGATGCAAAAGTCTGTCCAGGTCGTGTGGCAAAGTCTGCTCAGATGGTGCTCCTGGCTTTGCATTTTGACCCGTGTCCCTTCTTTTATTCGCTGCTGGGGGGAGTTCAAAGCCTCTGTGATATAAAAGGTCACACAAACCTTTTTTGAAAATGTCACAAACATCACACAACACTTCACAGCTGATGACGACGACTTCATGCTGGTGGAGAGAGAGCCAAAAAGAGCTGGAGCAGTAATGTTAACAAAAGCTGGTTCCAAGATTTATTGGTACAGGGAATAAAACATAAATCCATGCCACACTTTTCACATTTTTACTTTTGAAAGGAAAATTTTAAAACCATGAATCCTTTCCCTTCCACTCCACAATTATGCACTGTTTTGTGCTAGTCTGTCATGTCTGTCACACTAAAAGTATTCTTGAAAAGAGGCAAAATGTGAACAAGTTTAAGCTGAATACGACTGCAAGGCACTTCATATGCAAATTCCAAACCTGGCGAATTCCAGGTTTGGGTATTTTATTATTCTGTTAATAAAAAGCTCATCACTTAACTCATCACTGAGAAAATTGTAAGCAAAACCGAAATACGTGCTAAAAATCTGTTTAGGAGAAAATATTGTATACAGCACCCTCCGGTGGTGACCTAAAGGTACACTTCTATGAAGGTATGTTTGTTGCAAAAGTATTTGTGACTTGTAACTGAGGTTTAAATTGTAGAGAAAAATCTTAGAGGATTTTAAAAATTTTTTATGAATACAAAACTACTGTCAGAGACTCCATCCTACATGTCACAAAATGTAATAGTCCTGCTCTAACATTTTTTGCTCCATTCTGCCCAGTACAATTGGAGCAAAGCTAATTTAAACACCTCTACTAACATTTTTTTAAATATCTTTTCCCTTTATACAGACAAAAGTCAGTTAAATCAACTGTTGACGCGAGTCATAAATCCTGTTTTACAAGCTACACCGCACGCTTGACTTTTGCACCATTTGTCACGCTGCAAGTTTGTGGAGAGTTTTCTCTACAATTCTGCATCAGAGTTTAAGGGCAAAACTGTGAGTGTAAGATTTTTTTTTTTATGTGACTCAAAGAATAGAATTTGTGTCTTGTACTAGAATGTAACTTTCGTTTTGTATGAAAAAACTGAAAACAAAATATAGTCACAAAACTCCTCTAGGATTTTTCTCTACACTTTAACTTCTCAATTACAGGCCATAAATACTTTTGCTCCCAAAATACCTTCGCATGTTTTTTTCACCTAAGTGTTGTGCGCTTTATTAAGTTTGTCCACTCGCGTTTTCCGTAGCGGTGGCTTTTAGCCTAACAGTTTATGCTATGCGTACAGGGCTACAAAACTGTAATATCTTTGCTATTAGGTGCTGCGATAGAAGTGAATTACTCAACCTCTGCCATCACATAACACCTTACAAAGAATAGGTATGTTTTATGCTTGTGTTTTATTCAAAATTAGAAGAGCGAACAGCTACTGGTTGCTAGCATGTGACTGCTAATGTCAAACCACATGGATTTAACATCCTCATTCAAGTGTTGACATGTAATTCTGTGCGCTATTTTATATGTGTATGTGTATGTATAAGTGTGTGTATATATAGATGTTAGTCTTTGGTCCTCCGTGGAGTTTATGACAACATTTTTCTAAAATTAAATCCCACAATTTCCATGATATTACATTCTAATTGTGCAGTTAAAGAGCAACTATCAGCCAGAGCTGCTGACCAGACTCTTGTTCACATTTCACTGGATTTGTTTATTTTTCCCAGATAGTCTCTGCATTTTGATGCATATATTTTTTTCATCTGTTTATATACATTTTTTGTAACAGTAGAAATGGCGGACCATGCCCCTTCTATTGCCATGGAGGCAGTTCTGAAGCCTAGTGCTGAACTCCCGGAAGATATGCCAAAAATCCGAGGTTACGACTTCAACCAGGGGGTTGATCTCAAGGCGTTGCTGAAGACCTACCTGACCACAGGCTTTCAGGCCAGTAGCTTGGGTCTGGCCATCCAGGAGATCAACCGGATGGTGAGAGATTATCCTAGCCCATACAGAAAAATCTGGTTTTCTTTGAGGTCTGACCTGCTGATTCAGATTTGATTTAATTCCCTCAATTTTCACTGTGGACTATGATAATGGTTTAAAAAAAAGGAATTCAAACACTATTATATTTGATTTATATTAAATTAATAGAGGGAACATCAAATTGAATGCTGTTAGTGATGCGTTTATAGACCACATATTTTGGAAGTTCTTTGTTTTGATGCATTTTCAAAAAATAAATGATGGAGGAAGGGCCAAACTGATTGGTGCATCGTTAACATAACAGAAAAGGGGGGAAAAAAGCACCTAGGTTTATAGTCTTTTACCTGATGTCTAACAAACTTAACTAAATAAAATGTTGCAGCTCTGCAGTGTTGAACTGCTGCTAACCAACAGTTTACCACAGATCGAGAAACGCCTGGAGCCGGTCGAAGTAGACGGAGAAAATGAGTCTGAAGAGTCCTGCGAATCCTCCCGCAAGCCCGGCTGTACCATCTTCCTGGGATACACCTCCAACCTCATCAGCTCTGGAGTGAGAGAGAGCATCCGCTACCTGGCAGAGCATAAAATGGTACAAACGTGCTCACTTATAGTTGCCTAAAATAAATGAAACCATTTGATATGACTGTGGCGGTTTATCTCTACCGGCTGCCTTGTTTTTAGGTGGATGTGATTGTCACCACAGCTGGAGGCATTGAGGAGGATTTCATTAAGTGCCTGGCTCATACTTACTTGGGAGACTTCAGTCTGTCGGGCAAAGAGCTGCGTCTGAGAGGCATCAACAGGTTGTTGTTTGAATCTAGATAAACAGGATTCCTGCTTTTAAAGTGAAGCAAAGAAAGATAAAACTAAACATTTTGCATCTTCTAATGGCTCTGTGTAAAAGAGGCATGCACAAAGAATAAAAATGTTTCGGTGTGGTTAGAAATTTCCTTGAGATGACTGTAAAGAAGAGGTCAGGAGGAATGGGGGTGGAGATAAGAGAACAAAGCTCAAGTGTAGCAGAGATGGAGGAAGTGCTACATTTTCAGATGTACTTTCTGTGTGAATTTCTTCTCATGTTACCTGTTATAACAGAATCCATGCACTATTTTTCAATAATGTTTTTTTTTAAACTCTCCACCAGTTTTTATCTTGCATAAAATCGGCAAATAAACATGCAGGGGAATAGATTAAATTATCTGTGTCCACCCATTGTCTCTTCTCTGACTGTAGGATAGGAAACCTTCTGGTGCCCAACGATAACTACTGTAAGTTTGAAGACTGGCTGATGCCCATTCTGGATCAAATGTTACTGGAGCAAAACACAGAGGTGGGTGACTTACTTTCATGCAAATTAGTCATTAGTCATGAAGCTGTTTATTGACGTGTAAATGCTCATGTCACAATATTTAGCACTTCAAATCAAACACCAAGTTTGTTTATTTCAGGGAATCCGGTGGACTCCCTCTAAAATGATCCATCGGCTCGGCAAGGAGATAAACAACACCGACTCTGTCTACTACTGGGCGTACAAGGTTTGTCCCTAAAATGTGAAGTGATACATGAAACCTCATCTTGTATTATTCCAGATTGCTAAAGGTCAGTTTCTGTGTTTCAGAATAACATCCCAGTGTTCAGTCCTGCACTCACCGACGGTTCTCTGGGCGACATGATCTACTTCCACTCGTTTAAGAACCCCGGCTTGGTTTTGGACATCGTGGAAGGTAAAAAGCAGCAGCAGCAGCGCTTTAACAGAGCAGTTCCACGTTAGTAGTCCCAGCTGTTCAGACCATGAGTTTGGGGTTTGTTTCAGATATTCGAAAGCTGAATGGCATGGCGGTTTTTGCCAAGAAAACGGGAATGATCATCCTGGGAGGAGGGTTGGTGAAACATCATATAGCCAATGCTAACCTCATGGTAAATAACCCTCTGTGATCTTCTTTGCACAAAAAAAAATAACCTGTTTTCTAAGTTACATTTAACAATCTGTTGATCAAAGTTATTAGAAGTAGTGGATTAGAAGCACCGTAAGATCTCTTTTTTGGCTCAGACTGATTAAAGTTAAAGTGCTGTCAGAGTATTTTTATATCATACAACATAATTTTGTGGTTTGCTGGAAGCTGAATGCTGGCCAGAACATTTCCAATGCGACTCTGTTGCATCTTTCTTCCATCAGAGTTCTTTGCTGCTACTTTATTTGAGCTATGGGATTTTTTTTTAAAAGTTTATTAGAATGTATCCATTATTGTCAATAAAAGCTATCTTAAAGCTTTTATGATAGTATTTCAAAGCGTAATAAAGTTTATTCCCAGAGAGCAAACCTGAAAAAAAAAAAATCCTCTCTTTCCCCATCCTTGTTCTTCCAGAGAAACGGCGCCGACTACGCTGTGTATGTGAACACGGGTCAGGAGTTTGACGGTTCGGACTCTGGGGCCCGACCTGACGAGGCCGTATCCTGGGGAAAGATCAGGACGGACGCCAAACCTGTTAAGGTACAGATCCTCATGTCAGACTTGGTTCTGCTTTCCAGGAGAACTAAGACTTCATGTTTGAAGCCGTCGTTCTGCTGTAAGATAAATCTCCTCTCCAATCTCAGGGCTTTCGTAGCTTCTGACAGGTTCTCTTTTGGTTTTGCCCCGTTCAGCACAATTTCTATTTCCCTGTTCCTCCTTTTAGGTTTTTATAGAAAAATAAATTCTACCAATGTATGACTTTAGGTGATTAGGCATCATTGCTTTGCAGCAAGAAGGCTCTTTCTGTTGTTTTCTCTTGGTACTCCAACTTCCTCCCATTGTCCACCAACATGACTGTTAGATTCATTAGTTACTTGGAGTTTAGTAATAAAGTGATTCATGTGACTGAGAGATGCAACACACCTGATGATGTGATGTTTTAATCAATGTTATTTGAAATGTGTAATCTTTACGGCGTATTAGAGTGACTGTAATTCAGACTTGATTTTCTGAACACCACCAACGTTGTTTTATTGCATTTCTCCTAATCAGATGGGATCGTAGGACGTAATTGTTTCTAGTAATGGCACGCTTCAGCCTTAAGGTGGCGATGTTGGATCACTATTTGTGCTAAGAAATGATGCTGTTTTTTTTTTTTTTATCAATCCTGGAGTAAGCCCCAAAATCTTTCACACCCTGGTAAATTTAGATTTATTTTCAGTGAACCAAAAAGTTTTTCTGACAGGAAATGAGACAGTCAACTCATTCTAAGATGAAAAAAGAACAATGTTAAAGGTGTAATAGTTGAATTTTTATTCACATTTTGTTTCCCTCTCCTTTTCTTAAAAAAACAAAAAAAGCATGTCATTAAACAATGGAAAATATAGAATGGCATTACAGCCATCAAACCTTCCTTATAGTTGCTGATGAGCTGGAAGGTTTTGAGGTTGTTGGACGGCCTCCTTGCCATCAACTCCTTTCACAGATTCCAGTTTGGACTCCAAAATGTCACTGTTGCCTCCAAATAATCACATTATTTGAATGGTTAAAGTCAAATTTGCCAGGGTGAAACAGTAACAGTGGTCTCGTTAAATAATCACTGTGATCTGTTGTTGGTTTTCAGGTGTATGCAGACGCCTCTTTGGTTTTCCCTCTAATCGTGGCCGAGACCTTCGCTCTACATGCCGACAAGCTGACAGCGGGACAGAAAGCAGATTAAAGCGATTATGCTACTTTAAATGTTCAGTTAAGACAACATCCTGTTTTATTCTCATAGTTGTTGTTTTTTCCGCTCTCTGAATGAGTGCATGAATCATATTGAGATCTGCTACTTCTCATACTGTATTTAATCTGAATAGGTATGAAAATTTTGAGGCAAAGTCTCATTTCAATGCTGTCTTTCAGCTTTAGTTTTGTAAACTAGAAGTTTTTGTTTTTTTCTTCTTTGCCTTTAAGACATTTGAAATAGCATGCATGTAATGCTATCACATGTACCAAAGAGATTACCTAAAATGCTTTTGAGTTTGGCTGTAGGCTGTGAGAGCAAGAGCCTAAACATGTTGCAGCGTAACTCACCTCAGTGTAGCTGGAGCTCAATGCATGGCTGCTATTAACGATCAGACCTTATTGATTTCTAGTTTCATTGAGCAGGTAGATCATTTTAATGCCGACGTTTCAGCTTGGAAGATGCTCCTGCATGTTTAACAAATCAGGAAGACATTTGATTTTGTCTTTGTCAAAAGTTTTGGATTTTAATCAATGCTGTATTTTATTTATTTTTTTGGTTTCTGATTCATGTGTGAAAGCCATGGAAATGCCATCATGTGACACTGAGTTGAACATGATTAGATTTGTGAATAGTGTATAAAAGAGAAGTCTTAGACGGTATGTTTGTTACATTTGGGGCATAAAAAGGGAAGTGCAGTTGAGACGCTAATGTTTTCACCCTGCTGTTAATTAAACATGGTAAAAAGATATACATTTTCAATGCAAAGATGTTATTTTATGCATTTAGCCGTTCAAGTTATGGATGTATAAAACTTGGTAGTTTTGAAAATCAACTATTGTTCCATTTGTTTCAAGTGATGGATTTCAGATTAAATTTTTTTTTTTGCTGAAGTTCCTTTAGAGGAGACTGGGATAAATTGAGCTGAGACAACTTTGTTTTGGAAATACTATGTTATCAAAACTGTTATGCTTAACCCTTTTTCTGATTGTTGTAAGGGATGCACAACATCCTGAAATATATGCAGATATATGACCAAGTCTCCCATATTTATTTCTAAATATTGTGTTTCAAGGCTCTCCCTGCAGAACCTTGCTGTTTTAAGATGCACATACAGCTCTGGAAAAAATTAAGAGACCACTGAACTGAACCCGATTGAAAACCTCGTGGTTATTCCACCAAATATTAATTTCTGAGTTCAAATATTAGTATTGTTGTTTCCAAATGATTATGAACTTGTCTTCTTTGCATTATTTGAGGTCTGAAAGCACTGCATCTTTTTTGTTATTTTGACCATTTGTCAGTTTTTGCAATACAAAAATTTTGCTTGGAATTTCGGAGACATGTCACTCATTCATGGAATAAAAGAACAATGTTCATTTTACTCAAACGTATACTTATAAAAAGTAAAATTAGAGAAACTGATCATTTTACGTGGACTCTTAATTTTTTCTTTCCAGAGCTGTAAGTTGTTTGTTTTGCTGAAATAAACTGAGCCTACCCTTTAAAAAGTCTGCTTTGATAATAAAGCTCTGTATCTTTTTCTTCAATCAGTGGAGGCTTCACAGATGTTGTGTGACTCTGTTCATCACCTCTGTTGGGATGCATCGTACGTAGTTTTATTCTAATTTGAAAAGTGGCAGTATCGCTGTTAAAGAGATTTTGTTTGCCGACTATCATCCTCATTTCTTGCTCAGTCAAAATGCAGCTAGACCTCTGCTGAGTTTGTTTCTGCCTGTCTATAGCAACAATGATTCATTTCCTTCAATGAAGAAGGAAACGTATTAACTACAAGAAAATTCAAAGAATGAGATGACATTTGGGGCTGCTGACGAGCCTTTGTACTGAAAAGTGACTCAAATTTCCTGTTATTTTCAATTGCATACATTCTGAATGCGACGCAGTCTGGTGCAAAAACATCCTTAACTTTGGTGTCTGTGCTACAACGTAATAACATTTTTGTTTCAGTGTGTAAAAAGGAAATTACAGGGTATAGATAATTAGACATTAAGGTTGTACGCTTCAAAAAGATTTCTATTAAGTAGTTGATTCATTGTGTTTCCTATTCAATAATATCAAGACATGTTTTTCTGATTTATGTTTCGTTCCTGAATAACAAAACTCTCGGTTCTCTGCTGTTTCTTCGTGGAAGCCCAAAGGCACCAAAATCCAACAAATAAATCATTTGTTGAATAAATACTATCAGTTCACATTCTCCAAGATTTAGATTTTAAATCTTTTATTTATTTTAGCAACATGTTTCTTTTAATTATCGATAAATATTTGGAGTGGCCCAGCCACAGACCTGATTTCAATCCCTGTTTAGAGAATCTGTGGTGGGAGCTGATGATTAGGGTGTTGGAAAGGAGGCCTTCCAACCTCATAAAAAGCTTTTCAGCAATCATGTGGAGCACTGAATGCAGTAATGGTAGTGAATGGTTTTCTTTTCTACTATTTAGAATTATGCAAATAGTTTTTGAAATGGAAATTTTCTAAAAAAAAAAAAAAAAAAAGGAAGAAGGTTTTTTTTCCTCTTTCAAAAAGTGATGTATTTTGGTTGAAAGAAAATAGTTTAACTATAAATCTGAAATGGACTTTAAACAATTTTGGCTTAACTGTGTATGTATCATTAAAATCAATAAGTTAGGTTTATAAGTAATTTCCATTTTATTTTGTATGTTTTTGATTATTATTATTATTAAACTAGTTCCTCTTTGCTGTGCCACTTACTATCATGAATTTATTCATACACATTGTCAAAACCTTCAGCTCTGATTAAATCAACATTACCTCCATACCAAACCAGAGTTTGCTCCGCCCACTGACTTTAATGAAAGAGCCTGACAGATAAAATAGATTAATTAAATACTGCAGGACAATAATATTAAATAATTGGATTACAATTATAATAATTATCTTTGGTTTTAACACATAATAGCTGCACATTTCAATGGATGATTTCTGTGTTTATTTATTAAATGAACCAATTTCATGAAATTGCCACATTCAAATAATTACGCATAAATTTTCTTATGTAAAACATGTTTCCATTTTAATTCAGTTGACATGCAGAAATATGTAATGGCAGCGTTACTGACAAGTTGATTCATTTCAGTAACTCGCTTCTCTAAGTGAAACACATTGCAAAGATTATTTACACACAGACTCATGATTTTAAACCTTTATTTCTGGTAATTAACATGATTTTCTGCTTACAGCTCATGAAATCACAGCATTTAAGTTTAGAATACGACAACAGACTAATAAAAAAAATATGTTATGTGGAAATGTGGGCTTGGCAAGCCATGCCTGCTTAAAGGTTATTATTTTGAAAAAGGTAACTGTAATCGAATGCATATTTATTCAATTATTTATTTATTATCACACGTGGCCCTGCAGATGTCAAAGTTTAAAACAGCAGGAACAGCTAGTAGGTTTCTCCGGTATGAATGATACTTTATCAGCTGAAGTCTGTTCTGTGACAAAGGTTACTGCAGGTATTGGTTAACATACGTACAGGATGTTTGAGTCGCACAAGAGCATCGCAACATCTGCATGTAATCGGTGCTTGCTCATGCATTTTCAATTTGGCCGCGCAGAGAGCCACAGTATCTACGTAGGGCTCAGACATTTCCCTCTATGAATGCAGCAGAACAGAACCAACCACATAATCTTGTAACAATGATCAAGACATTTCCCTCTGCAATATGCGACTTTGTTACAGTGGCAACGGATATTTCCTGTGGCTAATCAGCGCGCTCATATCCTTTGCACTGAGTCACTGTTGTGTTCACAGTTCACTTATATTTCCAACTCCTTGGAATGGAAATGCAGAGTGGCTCTCTGGTTCAAGTGTGTCTGTAATATGTTCACTGAAGCGTGAGCTGCTTTTTCCTTGAGGAGGCCAGCTTTAAGCCTCTGCTTTTTAAGCGGTTATGTTGACCTTTTTTTATTTGGAAACGGAGATGGAGGAGTGGAACTGGAGCCGGGATAAGGTCAGCTTTCCCAAAAACCTCGGCTCCATGTGCTCAGACACATATATGGGCTGGGCGTTCCTGCGCTGGTGCAAACTGCTTTTCCATCCACTGTTTCTATCTTTTCCTATTGGCGGCGACGCTGTGCAATTGGAGTGTTTGCTCAGGGCTTTGACAGTTGAAAAGATTTCTTGCGATTTTCAAAGGCATTGTTGTGTGGATTTTAGCTCTATAGAAACATGTTTGCCTTGTGCTTAACCGGGAGATTACAGACAGCCAGAGTGGGCTGAAAACAGTGGAGTCGAGACCCTGCACATGTTTGTGTGTGGATGAGCTGTAGTCACGCTATGATAATATTGTGTGGCGCCTGCACAGTGGAGACAGTGTCCCCCCTCTCCTCCCCACCACTGTGGAACAATCAGTACACTATGTGATGTGCAGGGCTGCAGCAGTCATAATGGCAATTATGTCTTCTTGCAGCCAGATTGGCAGCTTTTTTATGGTGAGAACCAAGGAGCCAGACAGGGAGGGAGAGTGCTGACCTGCAGCACAGCTGCAGGGTGGGGCAGATCAGCAAGAGTGGAGGAAAGAGAATCAAAATACACAGCAGATGGGTCTGTGAGATATATATACACATATATATAT
>NW_015114004.1:85834-87863 GCF_001443285.1 Poecilia latipinna | reverse complement strand
CACTTAGAAATACTTTTCTAACATGTTAAAAATTATGCTTGCTTATATGGGCATGCAATAATGAATACACTTTACTAGTTATAGACATGGATATAGAAAATAATAAGAAAGACTGTCAAAACTAAGTTAACATGAATAGTAATTTATCGGATGATACAAATGTAAGATGGTGGGCGTAAAAAAATAAGTTCACACTTCTACCCACTCCTTTGAATGTGTAAATATATATTTAACTTTACTCCTGTTCTTCTTTTGTTTTAAATTTATTTTGTTTGTATGCAACGCTGTCTATTCTTTTATTACACTACGTTCATTAAAGTCAAACCAAAGCAATCCAATATTCATAATGCCGTCCCAGGAGCTTTTCATCTAATCTGTGCTTTTCTGCACAGAAGAATGGACAAAAACGTAAAGACGCACAAAACTGGTAGAATCATTTACCTCAAAAGACCTGCAGCCGTTAAAGCAGTGAAAAAGACAGATGGGGTTAATGCAAATACACCCCACACATTTCAGACTTGTCTTTGTAAAACAAAGCTGATAATCATGTTAATATGTGTATTTATTAATGTGGTTCATGTTCAGTCAGGTTAACAGACATCTTTGTGGTGACCTAGGTTTTGCCTTTCAGGCTGCATAACCTGCAAAGAACAATATGTTAAGTCACTTTCTTCAATGAATAGCAGTAGCCTCTTTATGCTACACAACGTTATGTCACATAATACAGTTTTGTTTTGAAACTATGATGTTGTCATTTGTTTTCATTTATGTCTCATAGTGAACTAAACTAAAAACATGTTCTACAGTAGATTATGACTAAGGCTTCCTGAGCTACTTGTATAATTAACCTAAAGAAAAGTTTTTCATTGAAGAACAATATTTCTTATTTTACTTGACTGGAATCATTAAAATAGTAATAATAATGATTAATGTGTCTACGCTTCCGTCTGAGCTTTACCTCAAATGCTGATAGATTTACCTCATTACATCGTTGTTTTTTTTTGTTTTTTTTTTTTTTTTTGTCTCCTTCTTCCCCGCCCTTTGTTGACCTGTTTTGTTCCCATAGTGACTCCCGCGTCGGCCTCCTATTGGTCAACCGGCAGAGGTAGAGGCAGGTGAGGAAACGCGAGTGCGTGGGTGTGACAGACACAGGATTTACAGAACGGGGTGGGGTCGGAGGGCTGCCACGGAAAGATAAACACTGTAATATAGAAGTGGGCGGGGGTGAACAATGGAGCAATAAACCTATAGAAGGCTGTGATAAATGGAGAGAGAAGTGGGCTTAAAAGAGGAGGAGGGCGCCGCGGTGAGCCAGCGAGAAGGGGAGGAGGCTCTCCACCGCGGCTCCGCTCCTCTCGCTGCTTTCTCAGAAACAGGAACTTGCCCGTTGAACCGTCGTCCCTGTACGTCAGAGGCTTGATGACGGACACGTGTATCTGTTGCTGTGGCAACCAGGCAACGATAAACATCCGGATGACATCTTTAAGGACGGTAAAACAAACCTATAACAGTTTAAAGACCTACATGAGTCCGTTGTCATGTGTGGTTGCGTGTGTGATGAAAAGTTCCCGCAGAAATCTAGAAATGGTTGAGGTGAAGCCTTTTTTTTAGGACAGTACGTCATATTATTGCAGCTTACGTTTAACTTAATAATGTTGCCTATTGCTAATAAGAAATCATTACTAAGAAAATATGATTATATTACCTTAGTTTTATTTAGCTAAAGATTTAAGCAATATTTCTGAGTGCAATTTCTCTATCTATCTATCTATCTATCTATCTATCTATCTATCTATCTATCTATCTATCTATCTATCTATCTATCTATCTATCTATCTATCTATCTATCTATCTGTCTATCTGTCTGTCTGTCTGTCTGTCTAGAAAATATATGCAATCCAATGAGGCTAGTTTGTCAGCAGCAGGTATTAAACATACTTCACCCAGATCAAATTTCATTAAATAAAAATAGTCCATTTGAAAAGATAAGTCTGACTGTATATATATAAAAAAAAAATAAAAAATTCCC
>NW_015114004.1:33583-81966 GCF_001443285.1 Poecilia latipinna | reverse complement strand
TATATATATACATTTCTAATTACACATTTATATGTACACTTCTTGAACCTTTACCTGCACACTAACCTACCTGCATTGATATATGTGAATAAGTGGAATGACTTCTTTATCTTAAACCAATTATCTTTTTTTAAAATAAAAAATACACCACTTATGGAATCACTTTCTTATTTGTATACTTCTGGTGAATTTTTATTTTAAATTTGTTTTATTGTAAATTAATAATCAACTTTGTAATGTGGCAAATTTTTATTGGCAAAGTTATACATTTCGCCTAGTTCATTTTTCCTAAATAACCATACCGTGGATTCAGTTGAATTAATAAGCATAAATGATACACATTTATGATGTGCATAAAATTTTATTTAATCCAACATAAGGTAAAGAAGCTACTCTTTTATTGTAGTCTACACACAGTTCTACAAATGCACTTCCTTAATACTGGTTAAAAAACAAAACATTACTAGAAGAGTGCTTTAAAAAAAGGCCTCAAGTTTTAAAAACCCCACTCAGGAATAGCTTTCTTTGACTCACTCTTTCCTTGTTACATCATTTGTTTCAAATTGACTATAATTACTTTGAATTAATGCTTTCTTTCTTTTCTTAATTCTAATTTGCTTCACGGTGACATTAGTTTGCCATTTGCCTCTGTGGGTTTTCTTGACATCCTTACTTTGAAGTCCACGTCTGGATTTGAGTCATGCACAGGGGATTTTACTAAACATAAGGTGGTACTGGGGCACAATATGTGAACCACATTTAGTTTGTTTTGGTCTTGCCTGAGGCCTTGATGGGTTGGATTTAGAATGTTTTCTTCAAGACCAGGAAAGACAACAGCGACAACAACTGTTTTTTTCAAACTGCATCTGGGTTTAAAGCTACTGACTTCATTCAAATGGAACCAATAAAATGTTTTACCTAGAACATTTCATTGCTATTGCATGTCTACGAGTTGAGAAATCAAGCCAAAACCAACATTTTCCAGTACAAATACATAGAATTACATGGATTGTTGTTAAGAAAGTTAGATTGTTGTGCTCTTCAGAGATGTCTGGTTTGTCTGATTTTGTTGGGCAAGTGGCATGTAGTTTATTCTAAGCAACACATCTGTACTGATTTCATGATCTTCAACATAACTGGCTTTGTAATATGTGATCATATCTACACATTATTTTTTCCTGCTTTACTCCATGATATTTCCCTCGCAAGGAGTCAGCTTTTGTTGTAATGTTGGATCTTCAGACATTTTGTCATTTAACGGCTGCAGTTTTTTTTTAATTTTATTTATTTATTTATTTTTTAAAATTTGACCAGGAGCTTTTACTGTGCCATAGAAGGCATAACCTTGGGCACGTGCGCAAGTAAAACAGGTCTAGCAACACCCACTGTCTTCACTGATGTGAAAGAAGGCGTGCCAGAGAGAGCAGATCTCAAAGAAAGTGAAAGGTTAATAGTCTGCAGTCTTTAGGATTTAGATAATGTTTAGATAATTTAGATAATGCTTTTTTTTTAATGCCACCCAACATTCACCTTGCAGGTGCTGCTTTTAACCACAGACTGTCAGGTGTCTGCAGCGTGATTTGATTTCCTCTGGTTGACCTCAAAAAAGGAGTCAGAGACATGATGAGCGAATAATGCATTGGTTAGATTTATCATGAAGTGAGTGAGAGGATAACAAAAAGAGAAGACACACACAGTGATGACTCAAGTAAATGTAATTTTAATCAACTTTAATATTTATGGAGGAACATTTATTCAATACAGAAAACAACGCGATTAAACATTTTGCACTTCTGATAATTTATTACACAGCAGAAATACACAAAACAGATACAGATTTACAGAAAACAGTTAATAGTCATTAAACAGAATTTAAAGCAACAGAAGTGTGCTTCCACGTGATAAGAGAAGATAATGTCTATGTGTGATTCTGTTTATGTGTGTGGAAATGAGAACAGTCCCCTGTTCCTGCTGAACTGAGCCAGCCGACGTCACACACTGATTATCAGCACAGCAGGCACAGGAGACCGACCCAGCGGGGGCTGAGGAGAGGCGACGACGGAGGTAAGTTTTCACACACACAGACAGACACAATCACACAAGCATCAGACCAACAGGCAGTGATGCTCTTTTGAAAAAAGAAAAAAAATGAAGAAAAAAAAAAAAACTAACAGGTGGAAGCGAAGGGAAAATGTGAACACAAAGCAAACGTCAAAGAAACACAACACTTGCCCAAAGCGACTCGGTCAGCCCAGCGACAGAAATTATGACATAAGGTGACACTCAGCTCTCCCTACAGGGGCGGCAACAGATTTTACTCTTAATGAGACAGCTGACATTTAGCAGACACAGACTCTCCGATGCTGCTCAGTTTCAGCAAATTCAACAGATTACAGCTTTTTACTGGAAATTTATAGATTGTCAACTCTTTTTCTTCACTGATTTTCCCTCTCCCTTATGATATGTCAGCGTCTGACAATACTGTACAGTGAGTCATCTGTGAACACATGTACTCCATCAAACACTTACTGTCAGCCCTGAACACATGGGGTTGATTTTGAAATAACGAGGTGTGAGACTGAGTTCGGAAAGTTAAAGAGTCAATCTGAGAAAACCATTTCTTTGACATCATAATATTTTTTAAAGAAATCAGATTTAGAATCAGCTTTATTTGCCAAGTTCGAGCACACACACACACGCACACGCACACACACACACACAGACACACACGCACACAAAAGGAACTTGTCATTTTCCCTGCCATACTCAGAGAAGACATTTGAAATATAAATATATAAAAGGCAAAATAAAAATTAAGTTTTTGTCTCTCTTGTAAATATTTATATACAGTTTTTTATATATATAAAAGATGAAGAAATACTAATCAAATTAACAGACATTTTGAGGATTTTCTTATATTTTAAGTCAAATAAGTTTGAATTTTTTTACACAGACTGAAAACAAAATAGGTCAAAGGTATAGTTAAGAAGTTTTAACTAAGTTGGAACTTGGAGCATTATAAGCTATTAGCATCTTAATCGTGGTATTCTCTTCTTTTCTTTATTTCGTATTAATCTGGATAATATGGTCAGAGAGGTTCTAAGACCAAAAGCGAACATCTAACACTTTAGGACAATTTTAAAATAAAAAAAAAAAGCATATCGGTTTAGTGGCGCACTATTTTAAGAATCTTTAATTGGTTGTGATGATTGCATTTTATATCTTGGTTATTTCCAATAAAATATAAATCGAGATAAGAGGCTTTGCACCGTTCGGGATCTTCTTGTATCGAATATTTTCTCTGACTGGAAACACTTTACATGTTCCGTTCTCACTATGTGTTTCACACAGGAAGACCACTGGTGTCGCACCGCCCCTGACTTTCGTTTCTCCTGTAAAAAAAAAAAAACAACTTCCAATGCAGATGTGACGTAAATGAAAAGGTTAAAAAAAATATTTGCATGAACTGCAACAATTTATTTATTTTATTTTGTCGTTGTTGGTAAAAGTCCAGTCTGGTCTTGACCTTTCTCGGGGTAGCGGTTAGCATCATGAACAACTATTCTGTATGTTTACTGCTATATGAAGACTCAACAACTGTACACTTCAGGTAAGATATTTTCTGCTTTAAAACTCTTAACAAAACCTCACTTTATAACTGAAAATCTTCACTTTTGTATGAACTCCTAATATGCTCAGTGACTTTGCTTAGTGAAATGCGTGCAAATTCATCCAAAAATTCTTAAGAAATATATCATTGTTTTGCACCAATTATATTACTCTAATTAGGAAAATTGTCTTGTTTTTAAAGTCATGTTCTCACCTGACTTTGTTTACACCAACATGTAATAAAAGAAAAAAAAACACTTTCATAACTTACAGGTTACGTTAGCAGAGTCCCAATTTAGATCCTATTATTATTATTTTTCTGCTGCTGATCTCTGAGCTGCGGAAACAAACGCGCACCATGACACTTCATTAACAGATGTGAGTAACAGTCGTAATGTTGCTTCTGAAATTTGGTTCCTCTTCTGATCACAGTACCTTCACTCAACCAGAAAGTTCCTTTGAAATCAGAAATCTCTTTTTACAACGAAGACCTGGCCGAGACGACAGCCACAGAAATCAGAGCTACGTAAAACAAATAAATGAGGCACAGTGAGCTAAACAAAAGACACAGTGACCTCTGAGGAAACGCAATGAGAATCCTCTTTCACTACAACGTTTTTTATTTTTATTTTTTTATCTTAAGTCGTAATGCGCTGGATCGACATGTTTCTGGGAAGCTGTTCCATAAAAGGAAACCTGTGAGTTGAATGTGGTTTTAATTATTGATGAACAAGTTAGATGTCTCTGATAATGAGATTAGAGTCTTTGAGGTTGGAAGCCAGCATAGCCATCATCAGATACTCAATCAGATTCAAGTCAGGACTTTGAGGCTGCTCCAAAATTTCTTCAGATCAAAAGAAACATGATGATAAAATGTAAATACTGAAGTGATTACCTTAACCCTAAATCTGCCAGGGACATGAATAATTTTAGACTGAGCTGTAAGTGTCTGATTTGGTGTGTGTTATTTTATATTTTGTATGTTTTTGAAATGCACTTTGGTGCCTACCATCACATAAACATTTTACAGGATGTTTAAAAAAAAGCGGTAGCAGCCTCTTTACGTTAATGTTATAAAATATATATAATTGCAGAGCTCAGCTTATTTTCTGAACCCAGGAAAGCTTAATGAAGCTGAAATTAAATATATATATAAAAAATACAGTTTAGAGAAATAAACTGCAAATTCCACTCTTTTAATAGATTATTTACAGAGAATGCAAAGCAAAACACATTCTTTCTTATATCCAATTGATTTGGATGTTTGCTCAGTCATTTACCTGTAAGTCATTACTTGAAGAAAGCAAAATTGATCAAGTTTGCCATGGCGCATCTACAAATAAAAAAATCAGCTTAAGGAGACGCACAACCTTGCGTTGGCTCTATTTTTAGAGACGATAATCACTAAGAACTAAATGCACAAATGGTTACTACATTCTACTATAATTCACTGAACTAAGTCATTTGTTTCTACCTGATGCTTATTATGTTGTCGGCGTTCTGTATCCAATCCAGTGGTGTTGTTAGAAGTGTGATGCTCATTTGTAGCGCTTGTTGCCCCTCCCTGACCTTTACTCACCCACCTGCAGGCTGCAGCCATGTGGCGGCAGAACTTAACCACTGTGAACATGGCAGGGACTCACTGTTCACATGTGAGTTAAGCCCTGCAGCCGCACAGCGAGGCTTGAAAACCCGCATTTGCCGGGTGTGTTTGTGTGTGAGCATGCAAATGAAAAGCATGGGTGTGTCCATGAATGAGGTAGTAATTTTAAGTGTCTGTGTGTGTGTGTGGAGAGGGGGGATGCGTTCGTGAGAAGGGTGCTGCTTTTCTTCGTGTCAGCCATTGGAAATCCCTGGCAATGTGATTCAGTCCTGTAGTCTCAAAAATCACTCTGCCAGGAATTCCCCTGGCCAGCAGAGACGTCTAGGTGAGTCGAAAAGGAGCTCATCAGAGCATGCAAACATATGAATAATAAACACCAAAATAGAACTCCTGTGTCATTTATACCCTTGATGCATTGTCTCCCCTGTTACCCTCTCACGCAAGTCTTCCCTTTTATACGTCTCGGTGAAATATGAGGTTAGAAGACTGGACAATTCGTACGTGCTATGTATTCATACGTGGCTCTCGTCAGGTTCCCTTGATCTCTTACAAAAATAACTTATCAATGACAGAATGGAGAGTTCGTTAAGAAGGAAGTGGCACGCCCTACAAAGACGTCTTCCCTTTTTCTGTTCATCCTCTTTATCTGAAGTCCTTGTGTGGAAAACTAGGACACAAGTGGAGTTTTCTCTGCTTTCATGTTACCAAAACACAAGTTTCTAAAAGAATGTCATGATATGTTTTGTGATAGTCCTTAAAAAAAAAAGCACCCGTCTCAAGAATACCTGTGTCATATCCCGAGTTCCCTAATTTGTCGTCTTCTTGAAGCATTAATAATCCACCGTCTGCAAGCCGTGAGTCATTGGGACGCGTTTGGGGAACTCCGGACTCTAAATAAGTTTCAAGCAGCCGCTCTGCTGGAGCTCTGTTCCAAAAACACGGGAAGCTTTGGCCTCTGCAATCATCATCACTGATCTGTAACAGTTTCAAAGAGAATAGTACACAACTTCCTCTAAAATTATAATCTACAGGCCAATGCTTTCCAGTACTGCAGGGGTAATGTTCCTTTGTTTTCCAGTTTGCAGTCAAATTTACGCATAGATTTAAGTCACTGTAGCTCAAAACACTGTTTTCTGGGGATTTTTTATTTTTTTTTGCAATACCTTAGAATGGTTTATTACTTTTCTTTTATTTTTGCAAGAGAAACGCAGACGGCCTGAGTATGACTAAGGAAGAATCATCGGTTGTATTCGATTTAGAAAATTAAATTGGATTCGTCGCTCTGGACATTTTACATACTTTCCTTCCCGTGCCAAAGTAGCTCCACCTGGTCACAATAAAAAAAAACAACCAAGGTCACTTCAGGTCCCAGCACCCTTCAAAGGCTGCATGCTAACTCCCCTTTAACTCCTCTCCACGATCAACCTAAAACCCTGCCATCCCTCCCTCCTTTCATCTAGCAGTCGCTTGACTCGCGCTGTTATTTTCCCTGCCTTTTCATCTTTTCCATCGGTTTTTTCCCCCTCTCTTTTTGCTCCCCCCATCGAACCCGCAGCCATTAATGTCTATGAGCTCATTCCTTCCCTTTCCCCCTGTAATGACGGCGTTATTGGGTTGACAAGCGCTGTCCAACACATCACCTCAAGCACTGGCTTGGAGAATCTCAACAGAGCGCACTTTTTTTTTTCCCTCTGCGAAACTGTTCTTCTGCCTCCTTGTAATTGGATGTTTATTGTGGTTAGGAGTAATCATACTGCGCTGGCACGTGGGTTGCATAAATGTGTCAACGTGTTGCATCTTGATGTAGGTGTCGAGTTGGAAAACTTGCATCACCGAGAGATGATTTCCAACAGATGCACTCTAGTAAAGTCAAAGGTGTTTTTGCAGTTTTCCTGAACTATTGCCTTGTTTATAGATTCTTCTACAGTTTAGGGTGTGTAGTTTACATTATGTGTCTGTTCTGCTCTCTATACACAGGATATATAGAGGTCCAAGTGCAGACGTGGCCGTTGGCCGTGTTCCCTTCAGCGCAAGTCCAGATTTGACATTGCCGTTTACACAAGGCCGCATGGTTAAGTGGAAAAGCCTCTGTTGAGACAGCTGGATCTCGACCTCTTGTTGTTTCAACACGTATCAACCCTCCCTTCTATGGCTCGCAGGCCGAATCTACCTCTTCGAGCACAATATGCTCACTATCAGCAAACAAACAGGGTTATGTCAATGGGGCTGCTGGGCAAACATCGTATGTGCTTGAACTGGGATTTCACAGTCTCATAAACGAGTAAAAGTGCAAATGCATACAAATCTGACATGGCTTTCAGCGTAAAATGTAAAACACTTCTCGCTTAATAGCTAGATCTACTTGAAAACTGGGAACGTAAGCCACTGCAACGCACAAATTATCCTTGCCTCCATTTAGGAAATTCACCCACGTCGATCACTGCTACCCCATTTTGTTGCAGTTTTATGTCTTTACATTTCTGTCTTCTATTCTTAAACAAACCATCATAATTAACTTCTCAAACGATTATGTATCATTTTATGTTTTTTCTGTGCAATTAAGTATTTTAAGACTTTCAGGAATAAATAATCATTGAAGTGCTCAAGTTTTACAAAAAATTTAATTTCCTGGCATATTGTTTTTTTTTTGGAAACTTACTTTATGACATTCTATTTCCATTTATTTTGCTCTGATGATTATTCTTGTCAATATCTCATGTGAAAAATGACAAATTAGGACTTTTGTTTGTATCTAAAAAGCTATAAGTGATCTGTTGTTGGTAGATCCAGTTTACTGGAGTCTTAAGACAACAATTCCTGACACAGGAGTATAAATTGCACAGTGGTATGAAAAGGAGGGGTTGCCAATACTAATTATTCCTGGCTACATGCAGTGGGTGGCTTTATTTTATAACTTCAAAAACAAAATCTATAAAAGTATGTATTGGTGAAGGGTCAAAGTGATCGGCCCTCCGCTATACGCTTTGAATAAAGATTCAAATCAGGGCTTGAGCTGAGAACTTAACACCAGAACTCCTTTTCTGAAGAGCAAATATACAATGTTTGCTTTTTATAACTGCTGTCAGATGCATTAAGCTTTTACATGTTCAACCTGTTCAGAATGACAAAAGCCAAAAAAAAAAAAAAAAAAACCGTGCCGACTGAATTACCAAAACGAGTCTTTACATCCCCCAGTTTGACAGTAGACCCTGAAGCGAGGCCTCCGCTCAAGATATTTTAATCAAAAAACATTTGCAGCAGAAGCGCTTGGGAACTGCAGGTCACATCCCTGGATCTTTGTACTTACACACCTTACTCAGCACCACACCCTAGCTCAATCATCAGACAGAGCATGCCTTGGCCGTGCATATGGCCGAGGTTCTGATTTTGTTTCATGTTGCGTGTCAGGGTGTAATTACTTCAAAGGCCGTGACATTCAGCGACATTCGAACAAGGGATCTGGCTCCACAGCGGGCCTGATCTTTTGCAGTTTTCGGGAATCAAAGACAAACAATCACCGCCTGTCCTGGACTGAGTGGAAGAATGTACCACATGTGGGAGATTAGTCGTTTTTGTATTTTTTTTGTTCAAGAAAAGCTTTAAAATGTTGTTTTTGAGTGAAGAACCCAGCCCAAGCTCATGGTCCACTCCCTGTAGCCCTGTGCTTGTAACCCTATCCTCAGCCTGGTTCGTAGCCAAACACCCTCACCACCACCAGCCCTGTACTTAGTGCACAGCTGCCCTGCTGCCACTGAACCGCACATGCACGAATGGCCGCAGAAACGGCACACATACACTTTTATTCCACTACGCCAGTGTTTCCTGAGCCAGGGCCCAGCCATACATATTGCCGCCGGCACACCCACTCACCCACCCAACAACCCCACCAAAGCTTTGACTGGATCTTCACCTTCTCCTCCATTATTGCTCTGACCTTCCATCCAAACATTCAGCCATTCATTTAGCCTTTTACTTAGAACTCCTCCAGCCTCTTCCCTGTTATCGCAAGCCACAATCAGGCACATGAAAAACAGACTAACAGATCTTACTAAATGCGTTTTATCACACTTATCTCATCTGTCCTTGCTGCGTCAGCCTCATGTGAACTTCCTTCAGCTCTTTTTCGTGTCGTCCACAACCCAATTTAGTTTATGTCACTACCCCCAAGAGGGGAACCAGACAGAACGGCGGACAGGAAAACAGACAGACAGCACTGAAGTGCAGCTGAATGAAACCTTGTCAGCTACAGTAGTGGCTGGATTCCCTTCCTTTCATGGAGGTTTCGGAGCTCGCACACTTACAGGCCCTCTGAACAATGAGAGGAATGTTTGAGGCAGCTCCGGCCCTGCTTCGGCACTGCCATGACGCCCTGTCTGCTGCTTTTTGAGAACTTTTTATGACCTCTGTTCGCACTCTGCACTGCCAGTAAAAAAATCAGCCGAGAGAGCGTACACGGACTTGACATAAAAACAGGCAGATAAAGACAGACGGAACGGGAAGGCGGACAGACAAACGGGTAGAAGCTAAACAATTAAGCAGTCAATCACTCAGATGCGTAGTGGACTCTTAAATCAACTGCAAACACAGGCAGCCATGCAGAAAGTTAGCCAACCTATTCAAAGGAAGTATTTACATCTGACCTTTGTAATGGAGCCGCTTCATAGAGGCGAACCACACAGCAGGGCAATATTCCAGTGCTAATATCACAGTACATTCAAACAGCAGGAAGACTTTACACATGCTTTGTCCCGATCAACAGGCTGCAGAAGCTTCTGTAAAGTGCGTCCCTGTCAAAGACCAGTGGTTCAAGAGGGGGAAAAAAGTCAAAATTATAGTCTTTCCAGAGTTATAAAGTCATAAAACAGTAAAAAAAACAAAAAAAACAGACGAAATCCTCAAAGAAGAGGCAGACATGATGCTGCACCCACCTGAAATAACAGTTTTTTTATCCCTGCTCTCTGCCCCAAGTTCATTTGTCTCCAACGTCACCCTGTAAAGTCGAACTTCACAAGTCTCGCGCCTGTCACTCTTTTTGTCTTCTTGTCGACCCGTTCCTCCTCTGGCTGCGCAGACAGGAGCGTGTGTGAACGCGAGTGTGTCTGGGAGCCAGACAGGGTGTGCAGAGTAACCGAGTGGGCGGTTCATGTGAAGGGAATTCCTACTTCTTCACTCATGCACTCATGACGTCAGAGAAGGCACCCTCCCTTTCCCTCTCGTGCCTCTCCTCTCCAGTTGTTCTGTGTACGGCCCAGGCTGCTGCTGGAACACAGGAAAGGGGGCTGGGAATTAATTGGCGCACTGCTGCTAATAAACGAGCAGAGGCTGTTTGAGTCAACAGCGGACAGGAAGAGCGCAGGGATAAATGTGCATGGGACAGAAACACAGATGGATCCGCTGCCGTGTTTGCGGTGTTGGATGAAAGTTGAGAGAAAGTTGTAGCTTGGTTACCTTTTCATTATTGTTTGATTTTTATTGTTTTATTACTTTAAGTCATTATTGAACAAGTTTAAACGCATTTAAAAGTGAGACAAATGAGCCAAAAAGAAAGGATTGCACAATGTTTAGAAAAATCTGTATATTATTGATGAACATTGAAATTATCGTACAAGGATTGACGTAAATCTACATTTTTCACCGTCATCACAGTCACAACAATCTTCCCACGTCACCACAATCCTCCCACTAGCATCTCAAACATAAAGATCCATATCAATTGCAAGCATCAAAAACTGAAATGTCATCCAGTTGGTCAACTTGCCTACAAAGTTTGAAAGCATGACTTTTTAAAATGTTACGGTCCTGTAGATATTGCATCCAATCAATCCTTTGTGAGTGCGAAAATTATCACGTTGATATGGCAATGATGATTTCAGTTTGATTCATTGTGCAGCTCTGCAGAAGTTGATATTAATAACAGTGACTTGCAAACATTTTAATACCTCTTAAACTTTTTTTAAACAAAGCTGTTGTTTGGCTATAGAAAAATATTAATATAAACAGCAGTTTTCAAGAGATGGCTAAGCTAATCAGCTGAGTATAATTTTTGCGGTTTGACTGGGCCAATTTAATACAGATGTGCTTAAATCTAAATTATTCCACTTTATGTTTGAAGTCAATGTCCAGTTGGATGGGAAACCTTTGCAGGCTCTAAAAAAAATGTTTGTATATCTGCATTTAGCGCCATCTGTATATTTTCTCAACTAAGACCAGTTTCTCTGTGCCTGCGAAGAAGCGTCCCCGCAGCACGATGCTGCCACCACTGTGGGGATGGTGTATTTAGGGTGATGTGTGGTGCTATATTTCCACAACACATAACGTTTTGCATAGATTCCAACAACAAGTTTAATTCTGGTTTCACAAGAGTACAGCAACATGTTTCCTGTTTCCCATATCAGATTTTTTGGCAAACTTGTTTTATTTCAGGAAGAGATTTTGCTCGTGATGTTCTTATATAAATGCCAGATTTTAGAGAGCACAGTTGTCCTATTTACAGATTCTGTCACCTGAACTTTGGATTTTATTTGGGCATATTAAAGTGCAATGTGCTGTGTACAGTGATTTGGTAAAATATTTAAAAACCTATGTCACAAATATGTACTGCTTTTATTGGTGAATTAAGTAAAATACCAATAAAATACATTGACATTTAACATTATATCACTATAAAACAAACATGAAAACCAAATGCTGATTGGTCAAATTAGGCCCAAAGATATTATTTAGTGTCATAATTTGATTGCTGTTAATAGAACGATGAAGAAGTGTAGATTTTGTAATGTGCATTTTCTAGAACAGTATTATTTATTTTTGTGAACCATTTAACAATTAAGGTAATGTAGGTATGTCTGCAGCGGTGATAATATTTCAAATAGAATATTTTTTGGAAGAACTCTGAAATGAAAGGCGGTAAGAAGCAGAAAGTGGCAGGACATTTTTCTTTTATTTCAAGATTAGCAGAATAAATTCTGAGATTAATATTTAAATTGAAGATAAAACTGCATCAGGATCTAGTTGCAGCTTTGGATTGTTATTAGGACTGTTCATGAGTCTGTGCAAGATCTGATCGGCACCTGTCAATAACGATTAACACCCACCCCTTCCCGCACACACACACACCCCACACAACACCTATCTCCACAGGGGTACAGCAACACTAGCTTCTGAGAGGGGCTATTAGACATTTTACAACTTCCCCTTCTTCCCCAAAAGCCTCGGGGCGTGTGTGAGAGAGAGAGAGAGGCAAAGTCCTTCGGTGATGACCACGCCCCTGAGCGAGAGTGCGGACGTCACACATTCCACACGCATGCTCGTCTCCAAGCAACGCATACACTCAAAGCTTAGTGAAACAGCCATGCCAGTAAAACACATGACCGCGACACGTCGCTTGTGCTCTGATGGGATAATGTTTTGTTTGTGGATTTGTGTTTCTAAGTTGTCCTCATCGAGGGGATTTACAGCTTTGCATAACAGTCAAAGTTTAGTGAGAGCTTTGACTTTTTGATTGTCTTTCAGCAAAGAATACATGTGGAATGTGTAAACTTATGTTTGATATACAGTAGTGTTTCTTTTTTTCTTCACTTGATCTCTTGTCTCTTTTAAAGTCTGTGCAGCATATATGGGCTTCTTGTTTATGCTGAATAAACTGTCTCTGTGTGACTCAGTTAAACATGGTAGTGCACAAATAAATATCATAATACACACATAAATAACTTGACTGCCATGAAATAAAATAAAAAAAAAAACAACAAAAAACCCAAAAGACTCCAGAGATCAAAACCACGTTACGTGCCGTGCACACTCTCTCCTCTGCCGCACAGACACGATAATTTGCACCGCCACACGCAAGCCCAATACTGTAATGACTGAGATGAAACAGATCTGAAACAGAGACGCTGCTCATCACGAGAATTGTCAAGACTGCTTTCAATTCAGATCAATACCAGTCCTTTCAGTCTGGCTGAAATATGAGACAAAAAAAAAGCTGGTATGAAACTGTAATCAATGCCACATCTTCCAGCTTTTCCACCCTTTGCTTTTTCTTCTACTTTTGTAGACCAAAGTCTAGTGCATAATGTTCTTTCCTGCGGGGAAAAATAAGTTATTTACGGAAAAAAAACAAACCTGTTGAATGAGTGCACTTTGCCTCACTTTTCTTTCTCCTGAACTCTTCTATCTTTATGATAGTGATCAACATTATCAGCGTAGCGTGTTGTATTTTGTAACACCGACTTTCTACGTTTCCTGGAAGCTGTGCAACCGTAGTGAAGACTGTGGGTTATTTTGTCTTGTCATGTGGGAAGAAGTTCACTTTAATTCAAACTACTTCAAAGAAAACCGAAAGATACTCTCCATTGTACAGTGTGTGCTCATTTCTTCAGTGCTCCTCAGTGTACGTTCAATATTTACCGTCATAAATCGTGTCTTTGGGTTTGTACATAAATCATGGTGTATTGTACAGAAGGGGAATTAATTATTGCATCTCTGTTACTATGCGAGCGGTGTATTTGGGGATATTCAACAAATTTGACACGTTAAAAAGTGAGTCACTTACCAAATAACTCTATTCTGGGCTACCGGTCTGTGAGATATAACATATCAACATCTATCTGGTTGTTATGGTGACGCAGTTTCAATTATGCAACAAAAGACAGAAAAAGATATTCTTTTGGCGGTAAGAACATGCTGCTAGATGTGTCAGCTGACCCGAAAGGTACCAGGCTTTCTTATTAAACCAGACTCACAGACAATGGGGCTCTTCTTATGAACATCAACATCTTCTTCTGCAAATAGAGAACAGTTTAAAAAAAACAAACAACTTTTTATGTAAATTTGATTAAAATCTTGAATCTCAAATTGACGAGCAAGCTTTGTGCTTGGTTCTACTCTTATTTCTTGGAGACTTTGAGGTTTGCAGCCGTCCTGCAAATCACCCTGATCTTTATCTCCTCTCGTAGGTTTCCTATTAGATTCATGTCAGATTCATGTTAGGCTGGGCGCCTACAAAATGTTAATATCACTTCAAGTCAGGAGTGTTCACTCCCACTGAAAATCTCCTACATGGCAACCTCTACCTCTGTCTTTTTGATTGCTCCACCATCTCCATGAATCATTTTTGATCTCACTACCATCGTGAAACCCTTCCATTTCCAACTTTCCTGCTAACAGTTTGACACCCTGATCTAATCCCGACTCCACCTTAAACAAACTGTCGCTCCTACCACACACCTCACGGCTGTCTCACTGCCCCTGTACGAGACGGCACCGCCTGCACCACCCTCGAGTACCTCTTCCACGACACCAGACTTACTCACAAAGCACCACGGCTCCTTTCTACGCAACCTGTTTGTCTTGATTCGCAAAGACGCAATAAAACTACATCAATAGTCTGAAATCAATTGCTGCCTCCTGGCGTTAACCCACATTGCTGCATACACATTGTCATCGCTCTTCTTAAAGCTTAACAATACTTTCGTTACTGCACACACTTGTTTTTTTTTTTTTTTTTATAGATATTTGCATTGTAAAATGCAACCACAAGAGAATCCAGCTGGGCGATTTGTGCGTGACTTTTCTACAGGGTACCGAAGTGTTCAGATGCATTTTCGTGAAATGTATTGCTCTGACAAACAGTGGTCACAGCTAATGATGCATACATATCTTTGTAACTTCCTTAGCATTATCAAAGTAGCATTGGCTCACTGAAAAGCTTTGAGTAAGTACCTGTAAAAGCAACAATTTTAGCAGCTTCGTTTAATTGTTATCGTGTTCATGAATCAAGGAGTTGCTTTTTGGAGAAAAAAACCAAAAAAACTCCAACTTTGGCTTAAAGGAGCTTGTGCATAAAGACATTGTCTTATTCTTTTTTTGTGTGCGTGGTGAGTTTGCGTGTTTATATCTAGGTTGGGGGATTTCCAGTCGTTTTCATATGGCAGCTACAGATGGCAGACAGAAATCTCTGAGCTGTGTGACTGTCCTAATCCACCTGTCATTTCTTCATCCCTTTCATCATCCTCTTCTCCACCCTGCATTTAAAGCTTTAGGTTGTTGTTTTTTTTTCCACCCATTTCTTTCTTTTTTTTCCCCTTTTTTTCCTTTAACACCTCCCCCCCTTATGCAGTCCCGGGACATTTTAGGTCATCACATTTCTATTCTTCATCCACGCTGGATTGTTTTACAGGAAACCAATCAAGAAGTGGGTCATTATGTTCAAGAAAAGACCAACTCAGCGTTGTCCAACTTAAAACGAGCCAGTGAAGAGGCTCCAAATGAATCCACTTGACTGAATGGTCTTTCCTTATTTTTCTCTCCGTCTCTCTGTCTCTCTCTCTCTCTCTCTTGCTACTCCTCCTCCCTTACCTCTCTGGTATTATGTGTAGGCAGTTGCCATGGCGACAGGACATACAAACAGTGTGGCGGTAGACAGGAAGTGCTGTGGAACCACAATGGCGTCACTGCGGCTCTGCACTCGCTCTCCACTCGCTCGCCTCTTATCCCCAGCTTGCTTGCATGCTATTATCCTTAGCAAGCTGAACGAAGACCACATTGCTGTCTCTTTTTCTCTTCTTTCTCAACATTATTAGCATTGCTTTTTCAGCTGTCTCTCGCTCTCTTTTTTTTTTGTCAGCATTGCACCACATTAGTGGCGCTGGTGTTTGGAAAATTGCTGTCTGATCTGCGGTGTCTGGAATGTTGGGTGTTAGGTTGATGAGCTGAAAGGCTGTCGAACTGTTTTTGAGCTTTGGCTCGTCTTTAATGCCGGGACAAAAATGCACATAAACATACTGATGTGTTTTGGGATTTTACAGTAACCTTTACAACACATCCACAGCTATTAAAAGAATGCCAGGGTGGTGCATTTGTAGCTTTGTTCTCGATGAAGTGAGTCAAAAAGGGGCTATGTCAGAGACGGACAGAGCTGGGAATAAACGGGAATGTGTGTGGTCCCTGTTGCAGACTCTTACATCAGACTGGCATTTGTGTACAGTGCACATCTCTCCTGGTCTCTTTCTGTCTTTTTACAAATCCCATCCCTAAATATACTCCTCTGGAAAAACCCCTCGAGAAGATACCGCCCTCTTCCACGCAACATGCTAAAAATATCCACCAAGACCACCTTTCCAGCCCCCTTCTCGGTGTGGTTTTCCGTCAGACCAGACTCCTGTCGTTTTGATTGCTGACCCTCTCATTTGTTCCTTTCTAGCACTCAACACCAGTTCATTATCTCACACTATCCCAAACTGTCTTGTGTGTTTAGCCCCTGCTTTGAACTCCCCCCATCTGGCCTCGATCTGTCTGATAGAGGTGCCCCCTGCTGTCCCCAGAGGCTTCTTGCTCTTTCTGCTGACATAAACAACTACTCATCCGCACCGCCCATGCATCCATCCAGGCAGCAGAGCAGACTTCCAGCTAAACCAGTCCGTTGACCTTCAGGCCAGCCAGATGTTAAAACAGGGTCTGTCTAGGGGAGAAACCTGGTGAACAGATGCGTTCCCAGAAAACAAAAACAGAAAACGGGAGGATCTTCCTCATGTCGAGACAATGAAATGTTCACATTCGGATGACGTTACAGTTGTCCGTACAGGTATGAAAACCAATTATTCCAGAGCGTAATGACACAATTCATCCAGAAATGTGAGAAAAACAACGTATGTATGGATACCTACCAGTCTGACATTAGTGTGGAACATTTTCCCGATTCCTCAGTTTTAGATTTGAGTTGGTTGAGTGGTTATGTGAAGCTTATTTCACTCCATGGCATCTCAGACGGATAAAGATTTTTATTCAGTCCAGGATTTTATATTTCTTAATTCTCAGCCAGTTCTTGGTGGATTCACTGGTAAGATTTAGGCCATTGCCATGTTGGTGGGTTTATTTCGTCTTCAGGTTGGACTTGTTTTAACAGATGGTCCTTACAATTGTTGGATTTCAGTCATGGTGAGTTTCTACAGCGTGACGCAGCGAAGCAGCACCGGACCATGACACCGCCACCTCCATCATGGCTGACATGAGGTTATTTTCCTGGAATGTGGTAAAAATACTTTGATGAAGTCAACGGGAAATTAAATATACCTTTGTAGAAAAATAAAAAAAAAAATTTCGTCAGTATATTGCAGTAAAAATTTCCGATGTGGATGAAATTAAATATCCAATTGTCCAAGTATGTTTGGAAAACATGCAAGTTTTTGTAGTGTTTTAATTTTTGTCACATCACGTTTATAGTTTGTGTAAGTTAGCAATTAAAAAAACATAGTTCTGGTTCATTGTTAAAATATTGTCATTTTTATCCCTAGTTCCTCAACTTAAGTGGAAAAAAAATCTTATGAAGAAAATAGTTTTCACAAATATAATCCTGACACAAATGAGGTGTTGATTGATTTAATAGAGAATAAACTAGAGATTAAAGATTTCCATTTCAAGTCATAAATTACAGCTCAGAGTTACTTAACTGGAATTCCTGTGGAATTTTTTTATTTTATTATTATCTTAAGCATCTTAATTATAGAAGTATACCACTGAAAAACTCATCTGCCTGTTTAATGTGCTGCTTAGTGGGTGATGGTCACCCTGAGCAAATTTTCACAGCAAATATCTCGTGCAATCTCTTTAAGCAGTAAAAATAAATCTCACTCTGTACATTTACCGATGTTAAAATGTGGTTTGAAAAAAGCCGAGGTTAACCAAATGGGCTAAGAATCTGTGGGTCAAGGTCATGTTTTTTTTTTTTTTTGGGCTAAATCAAGATGGTGACTGAACCACCAATAAAAAGACATTCATAGATGCCGGTTGATTGGAGGAGTCATTATCCAGGATTCTCAGTAGTCTGATTGTGATCCTTCGCTCTGCCAGTACGAAGGACTCGTCTTCCCCACCAGTTTATCCAGTTGTTTGTCTTTCACATTTATTTACAAAGACGCTGATGATTTTTTTTTTCTTTTTTCCACAGGAAATGGTAGAAGGAGGCTCTGCAAAGCATGTCCTGAGAGGGGAATGTAACCGGTAACTGTGGGATATAAAAGTGAAGCTATATAAAAAAAAAGCAAATATATTAAAAAGCTCTTTGAGTGAACACTTTTTTTTGCTACTTTTCTTTTTATTGTTTCACTCTGACATGAGATGAAATTGCTGTAACCTCCTCAGAAATTGCTCCAATAATTTATTGGTGCTTCATTGTGTCCTGATAAATCGAGTGAAAGTGCCGCCGCTGAGTCTCAAACGTTTCCAGATCAACGTCCTTGATGGTTGCTGACTGTAGAGGACCGGGCATCCTAAAAAAAAAAAAACAATCAATCTTTTTAGTTTTTCAGGTTTTCACCTCCAGGTGGTTAAATTTATGTTATAATGAATGTAAATATCTTCATCCTGTAACTGAAAATGTCTACAATAAAAGAAAAAAGTATCCCAGAACCGTGTTAAAAAGTTACATATCGCATTTGTTGTCTTAACTTGCCCTTTTCAGTGGGAGGCAGGTATTGAGTAAAGAGTAGTTTATCTTGCAAAATGTTTTACTGCCAGGCAACACTTTTTATGTGTACATAAAAAATTATATTGCGCATTCTTAATGTGAAAACCCTTCTGTTAAAAACGACTGGATTGCAACATGTTGCGCTAAAGCCTGACTAAATATAGGAATATACTGGATTTTCCTCTCAGTAAAACCACGCAACATGCAGCATATTCTCAGGGCTGGCATCACTGCTCCTCTACTTTGTTTAGATTATTATCACATTAACTTAATTGGTGACTTATGAGCTCCACACAGCAGCTTCATTCAAGAATGTGAACAGAAACAACAAAAAAAGGAACTTGCTTCATAACAGGAAGGAGAAACAGCAACAGAATAATTCTTGAGAATCCAGACAAAGAGAAGATGACTTAACGTTCTATTTATGTCTGGGAAAAGTAAGAAAAAACAGATTACTGTATTTGTTCAACTGCAGTTTCTGCCCAGCGAGGCAGGAAGCCTATCTTTGACCACATGACATTTCTGTTCCTGTATTCGACGGCTGACATCATCTTCAGTGACACACTGCTCAGTGACTTCCTCCGTCCCGTTAATCACTCGGCCGCTAACAGGCAACGCAGACTCTTCTCGATTCCTGAACCGCTTTTACAGCTCCGCACCACATTCCACCCTCCCTCGTTAGCTCCTCGGCCCCAGCATCAGCCGTGGAAGCATATTTTCCCCAGTTGGTCTCCCCACTTATAGGAGGGACCTCTGACTTCTTTTGTCGTCCCTGTAAAGCCTAAAAATAAGTCTATGCTATGCTTTTCCCACCTGCTGCTCTTGGTTGTGGAGAAGGGGCATCATACATGGAGACTGTTGTTTATACTGTTTGGTTAGGGACAACAGAGTAAATGGGGTTGAATACGCATGTATAATCTCACACCCTGCCAACTTTTTCTGTTTTTCTGTCCTTATAATAATTGCTGTGAGTTGTCTTTATTGACTTTAATCCCTTTAATTGAACAAAGATGATTATGCAGCAATGTAAACTCCCCATTATTCTTTCCTGCTGAGTACAGTTTTTAGGTAAGCTCTGAAGGAGATCAACTAAAGGCTCTATACAAATGCATGCAAAAAAAAAAAATCCCCCAAACAAACAAACAAAAATAACATATTTCTTTAATTTTAGTGTCTGTCTATGAAATAAATCACATTCAACTTTCATGTTGCAATAAAATGCGAAACAGTTCAGGCGGGCTTGAATACTTTTTCAAGGCCTCCTCTCGAAAGTTTATCAACTTCCACTCAAGAATAGAAAAGAAAAGAAAGGAAAAGAAAGGAATGCACCAGCCCACGGCCGTTAGGGAACAGGTGATATTTCTAGCGCGTTATCTGTGTTTAGATAAACTTGACAAGAAGGATCATCAGTCTGGCTCTCTGATTGGCTGCTCCGAGCTGAACTTCAGCCATCCAGAGGTATAGAAAGAGAGCGCAAACAAGGGGAAAGTTCCACATTTTGCAAGAGCTTATTTGACCACTGGACTCTAAGAACATACTGTGCTATTGTAAATTACATAGGGGCATTATTTACGGCTGCAGTATCAAAGCTCCGAGCTAAATTAAAAGAAGATGACTGAGAGAAGAAGGAAAGTTTATAGTCAGCAACATGGAGCGCTGTCAACTTGAAGTATGTCAACTTTTACGATATTGTAAAAGAAACAAAAAGCGCATGCACACGCATATTTGCAGGAAGAATGAAAGGCAGTGTGTGCTGTATTCTGCCTCTCGGTCGAGGTCAGTGGACGCCAAAACACACACTTCAGAGTGTGATTGGATAATGCGCCGTGGTGTGTATACATGCATGGAAATCACAGCCGACACAAAACTAAACCCGAGGACTCATTTGTGAAAACAAATCCAGTCATATATGCAACCTAAAGGCCTTTTTTTTTTTTTTTTTTTTTTACTACGCTGGATTACCAGCCAAGTAGCTGCGGGAATGCAAACCAGTCACAGACCTCGGAAGCGATGAACACCAGATTAATCATCTGTTTGCATTCTCAAAACGAAAGCATTGCCACGCCGCTTGTGTAAAATGAAAAAGTAGAAGAGGCGATAAAACTTTATTTTCCTTTAGGGAAGCCAAATAATGCCAACTTTTACCGCGTAACGAGGCCGCCACACTGAGTGTGTTGGCGTCAGACAATAAATAGGCGGCTTAGCAAGTTAATCCAAGGTGTGCACAAACTGGGTGTGGCCCTGCGCGTTTCCTCTTCCCCCACCCATGTGATAGTTGCTCTTCGGAGAGGGCATGTGCTGCCTGCACTCGCGCCCTCTGGATTCCCAGTTTCCCTTCGCTTTGATCTTCCGTTTCTCTTTCCCCACTCATTTTAACTGGACTCTTATCTTTTTCTAATTTTCCTATTTAATTTCCCCTTAATCTGAACTAATTATCCATCCCATTCCCTTCTCTGAGTGTTTCGTTTTCGACCTACTTGCCCCGTCTCTGTGCATGTAGCTGTCCTTATTTGGCTTCTCTTTGACTGAGTGGGGAGTGAGCATGAATGCGACTGTGTGTGTGTGTGTGTGTGTGTTTCCTCCTGACTGTGACTCACTGCTCGTCTGACTCACAAGCGCTAACAAAAACACAGTTGCCTTGGAGACGCACTCCTTCGCCCCCTGCCACCATTTTTTTTGCCTTTCCCCTCCCTGTCAGCCTCTGGTCTCTCTCTCTCTCTCTCTCTCTCTCTCTCTCGCAGGCATCCCAGGCAGCCCTGGCACTGGTAAATAGATGCCACTCTTGAGGAGGATTAAGGTGCTGAGGTGTGTGTGTGTGTGTGGGATACTGTGAAGGACCAAAGGACGCAGGAGAAATCAACAAACATAATCACAATGAGTCCCAAAAGTTACAACCCTTAAAAACTAGTACAGACTACTTGAATGAAAGTTTGGAAGGACGTAAGAGGGCAGAAAACCTGGGGTTTAAGGCGAGCAATCATCTATCATCAATAGGAAGTTAGAACTGCGTGCGACGACCGAGACAGGCTAAACAGAAAGTGTCCACCTGTGGCTCTATTCTCTGCCTCTGTTCTCTTGCTTTTACTGCTCTGAAATTGCAGACTGCTTTGAACTGGGGCTGTCCTTTGATGTGCTGGTGTCATGGCTCGGCCTCGCCATAACCTCCAGGGAGGTTGATAATGTGGCCACGTGTGGAGTTGCATTTTGAGCAAGCTCAGGTAGGATCCAATCTAACCACAGCCTCATGCTAGTAAAGGTTTGTCCCACTTCCTGGATCTGAAACGCTGATGTTGTGCCTCCTAGTGGACGGATGGTAGCTTATTAGCTGCTGTAATGTGTGTTCTAGAAAATTAAGCACTAAAAGGTAATAAATATGTTTACTCTGGCTGAGCTACTGATTATAGGCACAATTTAGATAAGAGCTTAATAAATGTCCATCTAGTAGCATTTTCTCCTCCAATCGTCTCTGGGCAAAAGTCTTGAATCGTTTTGAATCATCATCTTTTTACCAGGTTGTAATTGTAAATAATTGTTCTTAACTCACCTGGTTAAATAAAAGTTTTTTCTACCATTTACTTCCAATTCTTTGTAATAATTGTCAATAATATGCATCAATATTTCTTATTCTTTATGGTTCCTAAAATATTTCAAAGCTTTTATTTGAACAGATCTGTCATCAAAAGCTTTTTTTTTTTAAACTTATTTTGACCTATGAATAAATCATAAATAAAAGGAAGAATTTGTGTTTTTATTACCAGTAGCCTACTTGCAAAAACATAGTGTTTTCCCTTTTCTATAGATAAATTCATGGAAAATACCTTTGAGACCAAAACATAAGTTATTGGTTTACTTGCATGTAGGGAAGAAAACGAGAGAAACTTCATGAAATCGTTGCCATGCTGAAACACGGCAGTGGCAGCATCATGATGCTATCCAGGGGAGCTGGTTTGGACTTTGCTGGAATTTTGTTTATTCGTTTCTAATAAAATGCCTTTCAGATGCTTTTCATTTGCTACAAATGTCTTCTTTAGGCTGACCGCTGCTGCTTTTGTCCTCCATTTCCTCTATTTTGAAGCAAACACAACACAATATGCTGCTGCGGACAGAAATACAAAAACACCAATTTAAATTAGAACTCTGGTGCGCCTTCAAAAGTCTGAAAGCCACTGTGGAAATGTGTTGCTTTTTGTCACACACACACGCACAAAAAGAAACAACAAAAACGCTTACATTTATAACAAAATTTGTTACTCCATAAGGAGGAACCTGGTGATGCAGTAGCAACCTGACCTCTGACTCAGCCACCGCTGGAGACATGGATCAGTGCCCGTCAGCTATGCTTTAGTGTTGCCCCTTTTGGCCAACCAATTTGTTACTCCTTTGGTTGAAATACGTTCAGTAAGATGCTTCTTGTGGTCATCTGCCAGCCTTTGAAAGTCAGAAGAAAGTTTCCCCCACTCCTCACTTTAAGCTGTGAAATGATTGAAGAGTTTCATTTACAGCCTGTTTCAAATTCATCTATCAGGATCCCAAATCAGGACACGTCCACCTCCATGCTTCACAGTTGTCATCTGGTTAATTTCCAGGAATGTTTTATTGTGCAGCACTTGGAAACACCGGCTTCCTTAGTTGTTTGACATTAATTACAGACATCATGACTATAAACCTATTTCAAATCAATGGCCGCATCCTGTCTGATGCAGATGTTTAAAAGTGTCTGGGGGGGAAAAAAAAAAAATCAACTCAAAACCAAGTCGTGTTTTAACTGCAGTCTTTTCTTGTTGGGCTAAATAGCAAAAATGTGGAACTCTGGTAATGTAGACTTTTAATCTGCAAATACTACCTTTGGGAACACACTACACACTAAAAAAAAAAATAAAATAAAATAAACAGTTTCAGAAGGGCACTTTTTGTACATGGGGTAAATAGCAGGTGTTCTAGCACCCCCTAGTGTCTATCTGTGCATGTCCCTGCTTATAGGTTATTCGGCCCAAGACTTATTGTGAGTGTAAGATGCTAACTTATGGCTGGTAAAGAGGAAATCTATAATATTTTAGCATAAAATAAGCTACTGCAAATAGTCATTTACCATTTAAAGTAAGATAAATAGATATATTTATGCCATACTTAATAAATACTGTAGGTGTCTGCATAAAACCTGAGCTAATACCTGAGAAACACTGGACTAAACTGGAACAAAATCCAGAAAATATGATTTTTTTTTAGTATATCCAAAAAGTTTTTAAACTATTTGAGTGAACCAAAAATAAAAAATAAAAATCACTAAAGCATTGCATATTTCAGAGTATCCAGAATCAGAGAAGACAAAGAGTGCTGACTTCTCTCTGCATTCAATGAAGACACACACAAACCACTGCAAGCTCTCTCACATGACCACAAACCCACTTCTGACCCCGATGTAACCCCTGTGTGTCCTCACAGCAGCTGGCTAGTGGAAGAATTGTGAGAACAGGCCGAACCTGAAACTGTACGCCAACATAATCCTCACTGAGAGGGAGACATAAAGGGGGGGCTGAGAGGAAACGGGAGCAAACGAGGGACAGTGGAACAAAAAAACAAAACAAACAAAAAAAAAACCAATAGAGGAGAAATGAGGGATGGAAAATCCCAAATCCTGCAATCTCCCTGTGAAAGGTGAATGAATGCAACATTTTGGTAAATTCAAAAGAAGCCTTTGTTTCACTTTATTGAAAAAAATGCAACCTGACACATATGTACATCTGTAACACAGATTGCTTTCCAGACTCTGTCAGAGTATAGAGCTAACGCTAATTACCCTAATGCGTTACATGTTTACCTTTTCCACATACAAGCATGTGTATTTCAGCTGTTCCTATATGCATAATAATCCTCTGTAACCTCTGCGGCTAACTGTGTCTTTCCTGAAACCCCTCTGACCTCGCTGTGAGCTTCTCCAGCTCTTCCTGACCAACACGCTGCCATGTCGTATCTGATCTGGTACCAGAAGAGAGTCAGTTTCTGTTAAACTTTAACCTCTGTCCAAAGACTTTTAGTTTACAGAAATGAAATGTTCCGACTCCTACGATAAAAACTGATTAGCTTGAAGACTTACGTGAAAAGAGTAGGTTTTTTTTACAAGACCCGCTGCGCTCCAGTCAATCAGCTACTGATTGAAATCATTCAATTTGCTCTGATTGGGCAGGACTCGAATTGAAATATTCGCTTTTTTTCCTTTTCAATAAACATCAAATCTGAAAGTGTTCACTTTTTTTGGTCTGCAAAGACATCACACAGTAGCTTTAGGATTAGTAAAGATTAGATAAAGTAAAGGTTTTGGTATACCTACAGGACCAATCTTACAATTCTTGTAAATAATTAGCAAGTGAAAACTCAACATCACATTTGAATTTTTGTAAACGGGTGTGAAAAGCCTTAAAATAAATTCCACTCAATTGTAACAGCAAAATCTCACACTGAAATATTCTGAAAACCCCCAATCTTACCTTTGACCCCAGTGGCAAACTTACAGGTGTCCCTGCTTTTAATATTCGGTGCAACCCCTCTCTGCCAATTGGAAAGCACCAATTGCTCTTCTGCCGCAGCATTTCACAAAGTTTGAAGATACACAGTTCACAGTTTTCTATAAAGTTATGTCTGTGAACCGAATTGAAAAAGGAAAAGGTTTGACTTTGTTTGGTAAACCATTTCTGAGTTGATTTGTTTTAGAACATTGTCCTGCTGAAAAAGCCTGAGGTGACCCAATATCCCCTTACTGATGGAGCAATGTTTTGTTTTTGAATATCCAGGCATTTAAAAGAGTTAATGAGGCCATGCACTTTCCAGAACCTCTGGGACAGAAACAGGCAACAATATTTAAAAACCTCCACTGTACTTAACCGGGTATGAGGAGCTTTTTCACTAAATGAGCCTTATTTTCAGGCCTACAGTGTTTGTCACTGGACAGCTCATGTATGCTCTGCATTCCTCCTGTGATCAGAAGTTGTTTTTTTTTCTTCATGTTTGTTGTAAAAAATAAGAACATCTTCTCAAGTTGGAGTAGTGACTGGGAAAGTCTGAACTTGTCACGCAACCCGAAGTTTAATATCCAATATGTCCGTGCACAAAAAAACAAAAAACAAAAATGTAGTAAATTATTTTGGCAAAGACCATTTACTATCACTTCTAATTCAATAAATTGGCGGTGCTGGTAAACTTGCAATTTGAATGTTTTCAACTTGAGTGTAGTTTTACTTTTATCTGAACAAAGTTAAGATTCCCTTTGAGTTGAGCAGCCTTTTTTTTTTATCTCTGATAGTAGGATAGAAATTACTTTTTTTTTTGGTATGCCTCCCAAACCACCTGCTAGTAAGTAGATAGAGTCTAATGGTTGTTATGGAGACTTGGTTACCCAGAGGTCTTTGCTGCGTCACAGGGAATAAAGGCGTAATAATTATGGGTTCCTCTTCAGCCCAGCCCTGTGTTACGACATATTTACACACAAACTCATTCACTGTAAATTGAACTTCATAAAAGTCTAATAAACTTTCGAATTTATTTTAAGGCTTTTCCCACATCTTGTAAAACGAGACTACACTCCTACTGTACTACTACAATCTAAAACTTTCCAAGTATCCTAGTAACAAAGAAAAAGGTGTAGCCTTCACAATCGTATCTGCTTCATAAGTCTAATAATATAAAAGAAAAATAATTAATACTGAATTATTAGTAGAATGCTACTTGGCCTGCAGTTAAATGTTGCCTCCACAAGTTCTTTGACAAACAAATAAACGAACAAAAAAAAAAATGTCTGAACTCATAAAACAACCTTCCCATTAAACCACTTTAATTTAAGTTTCTCTGATTATGCTAATCTCTTACTAGATTTTTCAAAAATGTTTCTCTGAAATATTAAGTGATTCAGAAAGGTGTTTGTTTTGCGATAAACTTTAAAACACATCCTTTCTATGAACCTGGAGCTCCTTCCCTCTTCTTCCCTTAGTGGTCACTCCCTTTGTCTTCAGATAAGGAGATATTGGTGATTAGAGCATGAAGAAGTTCTCTTGAATTATTTTTATGTTTCGCAAACAGGCGTACGTTAATGACAACGATGATTAATGACGATATACTTGACGTAAAAATACACGTAAGACAGAATACACAGCGATGTTTTCTTGGTTGTACATTGTCTGCATGGGATGGAGGTGCAGAGTCTTTCACAGTGGTGCTTCTGCCTGCTTCCTCAGGCTAATTTGAAAAAAAAAATATATATAAACTCCCACCAATCATTCATGTCACAGTGTCCAGTAACCTCTTTAGAAGGCTTTCCATAACAGGAAGCTGCTTGTTTACTCTTGTTTGTGGTTTTTAAATATAAAAAATAGCTGCTATTCCGAGTCTCTCAGAGGAGGAGGCTGAATCAAATAGTTGACTGAGAGAAAAGGTGTTGAGAAAAGAGAAAATGTGTCCCTCGTGTGTCGGGATTATTCTCATCTGAGTATAGGAAAAGCTTCTTATTCAGAGAAGTTCGATTTTTAGGAAATGCCTTTCGCAAAGTCTCGCGAGGCAAGAAACTAAGATTAGAAGTTACTGAACAGCTCGTATTTCTTCATCCAGTCCATCTGTGGCGCCTTCTTCTTCTCCTTGGCATGGATTTTCATCTTTTCCTCCGCCGCCGTGGCGGCGAGTCTCAGGCCGATCTCGGCGAAGGGGTCCATGAGCTGGCTGCCGTCGTCGTCTGCCAGCTGGGCGTCAGAGACAATGAAGTGAAAATGAAAGATCGTGAGGTACGGGCTTAGGGTTCAGACTCTTAAGCGGAACGGCCTGTACGGGCGTCCACACCGACCTGCGTGCTGAGGTCTGAGCGCGTCGACCTGAAGGACTGCGTGGTGGAGCTGCCGTTGACCTGAGGGCTGGGCGATCCGTTGGATATGGAAGGACCGTCATAATCTAGGAACAAGAATACAAAGGAGACAAAACACAAAAGTTTTTTTTATTTTTTATTCCAGTGTTTAAAATTTTGATGTAAATACCCTATCCATTAATTTGTATGCATCGAATTGCAGAACAACGTTTATAACTTGACATAAACTTTTGCAGCTGTTAAAATTTCGGATACGTTCAGCTTTCAGCCTGTCCCACCTTTGACGTGGCTGATCGTGGGGATCACTCCTCTTCTCTTGAAGTGTTCATCCGTTTCTGGATCCACCACCAGCAGCCAGGTCTCGTCTCCCCCTTTCTTTATGAAGGCCACTACCTCTGTATGCCTCATGCCCTCGATGTTCACGCCGTTCACCTGAACAGAAACGGGGAAACGGAGAGATTATTTTCTGTGTGAATGTCAAGCAAAGTTTTGTTTCGCCTCATTTTATTACAGTGCAACCAGAAACTTTTATTTGTGTTTTCAGTACGCTCTGAATAATTGTGATGTGACTGGAAAAGAACACAGTGTTCAAGACGTTTTGCAAAGAAAAACCTGCAAATTATGGAAAATGATGGTGTACTTTTTCATGTAAGCAAAATCCTGCACAACCAAGTATCTTCAGAAGTTGCCAAAAATAAATACGAAAAAGTTTCCACCTCTGCTGATTAGATCTCAGTATAAATCCAGCTGCTGTGTGAAGGCCTCAGAGGTTTGCTAAAGAGCATTAGAGAACAAACTGCATCATAAAGACCAAAGAACACAAGACACGACCATCCATCTAAGCTGAGATGCAAGGAGAGAATTAATCAGATATGCAGCCAGAAGGCTGGAAAATTTTTTATAAAAATTCCCATTTGCTGTTTGACTCAAGTAAAAATGAGATAGAAGATCCTCGGTTTAAAGCATCCCAAAATTTCAGGAAATAGCACATCACCCTGGACACACTATCCCATATTCAGCAAACACAGAAAACCTAATACAGGCAACAAAAGACTTGAGACCAGAGCACCAGATTAAATCTAGACCTAAATCCAAATGAGAATCTGTGGCATGACTGGAGTATTGACTGATGTTCACCACAGATTTTCTTATTTCAGTCTGACTGAGCTTCAGCTGTTTTGCAACAAAGAATGGGTAAAAGTTTCAGTCTGTAGATGTGCAAAGCTGCGAGAAACTTGCAGTATCAATTACACAAAAACCAAGAAATGACTTGAGGGGACTGAATGCAAGTCTCTGCGATTAAAAACCAAACAGAAAACTATGTATTAGTTTAGTTTTATTTATTTAAAATAAATAAAACTAAAAAAAAAAAAAAAAAATCCAATGCAATTCACTGTAGTGCATGTGCTTCCTAACTCATCCACAAGGGGGAGCCATGTAACCACACAGCAATTGCTCATAAAACCATTTTTCTTCCCCCCAAGGAGCATGCACACCATTTGGACACTTTTCTCACACTCTTTGCTTTTAGATTTTACTGAATAACAACAGAACTGATTCTCAGCACTGTTGAAGGAGTTGCATGCAGACGCAGATGTGGCTGCAGTTCGAACATAAAAGGTGAAATGCACAGGGAAAACACAGTTATCTCCCTCACCTCTGCACCTAGCTGGTAAAGGCACCAGGCTTGTTTGCACCTGCTCTTATCTGGACACTGCGTTTCAGTAGCTCCGTCTAGACCGTTGTGGGTGCTCAGCAGGCTGCGTCGCAACACAGCGAGTTTGTGTTGTTGGTACGGCATCAATATTTGATGGCTCTCCTGAGCTCCGGCTTTGGCTCAGGTGTCAGGTGTCTCTTTTGCTGATGGGGAATTTGTTTAAAATTCACTGCTTTTGATGGGGTGGGGGAGAAGAGGATGTAGAAGGAGAATAAAACGTAGCATTTTCTTTAAGACAGAAGGGGAGACTTAAAGACATTAAAGTCTACTTTATGGGAGACTGCATGGGTTGTTCACAGCAGACACATGAAGAAGCAAAGTAAAAGGAAACTAGAGCGAAAGAGGAAAACACTGGGCAACAAATGAAATAGAAGAATGTCAACAGATGGAAAATGTGAACGACTCCTCCTCTCATCCGTGCATCTGTTTTATCCAGGACTCCTTCCATGCAGGCCTTTGGTCACGCAGTGAGACAGACAGACAGGTCAGTACAGAGAGAACAAACATCTCTGTATTGGGCCGACAACAGGTGTTGTGTTGTGCCTCACAGACTTCATTAACGGTCCAACCCTCACTGGACAATGCATCGTTCTCTTCCCGCTCAGTTAATTAATACATGCTGTAGGAACCGTGCACAAGCCTATTTCCCGTGGGATCAGTCTTCAGGAAACCTCTTAATACTCAGTGTGTGTCTGCATGTGTGTGCGTGTGTGTGTGTGGCTTCACAGAGTTTGAACCTGAAGGTACTTTCTCCTTTTTGATGCGGCGATCAAAACCAGAACTTTCCAACAGATCAGCACATCTGCGGCCGTGACACATGAGACGAGAGTGGCTTTTGACCATTTGGCGTCTGTGTTAGCTTCACAAAGGAACAAAGAACACAACAAACAAGCTACGAGAGAGACGACAGTGTTCAATAAGCTACCGTACACAGCAACACTCCTAAACAAACTTATGTTAAATGGTCACCCTTCTCCTTTTCCTATAAATGTGCATAAATTGAAAGAAAACTCTGTAGAATGTCTTTTTTCAGTTTTCTTGTCTGAAACTCTGAAAAAAGGCTACTAGATTTGCAAAATCTTTTAAAAGAAATATTCTACATAAAAATGTAGTAAAGCAGAATTAAAATTAAAATATCAAATGATAGAAGCGAGGACTATTTGTTGGGTTTCACCATCTGCTGACACCTGTAAATGTCTCAGAGGCCGAGGTTAAAATTAGCCCCAGAAAGTGAGAAAGAGAACTGATCCCGGTTATGTTCTACCACGACTTTATCCAAACAAAACCAGTCAGAGAGCAGCAGATTCATGTGACGTTTGACATCAAGCTCAGGTTCTCGGCGGTTCCGAGCACGCTCTGTTGGACGCGGCTACAGCAGAGAGCGACGAGGCGTTCACTGGCGTCAGGGCTTCTGCCAAACATCGGCAGAAAGCTGAGCTGTCACGGTGGCCTTTACAGCGCTCGTTGCTGACACAACTCCGGTGTAATGGGGCGTGGGGAGAGAAAAAGACGGCGAACGGCTGACAGGGAAAGCTCTTCATGGTCGTTCAGCTCTCTAACAAGCTGCTGACAGGCAACACAGGCGATTCTCCAGGTGCACGGTCAGAGACGACTCCAATTATCACAGCATGTACACACGTAAACACGCCATGCAACAGACCCGAGCGTCAGATCAGATTTTAAACACAACTGTTACGTGATGAAGTTGTTAAATGTTCAATTGTCTAAAAATATACATGCTTTGTATTGATAATTAGGAAATGAGCACAGTTAACACTATTACAAGTACAATAAGCGTAACTCTACTATGAGTAGCAACTAAAGCACACATTATTTCAGGCCAGGATTGAAGAGAAGTGCAGCAATAAACGTTTCTGTGGCGGTGGTGTGCGGAGGGTTCGGTGATATATGTGTCACCATAGGACTCTTTGTCCTGGGGGTTGCTGGACTTGGGCTTCACTGATGACCCTTCTCCTTTAAGAGTGTTTGGCTGCTTTGAGGTTGTGCTTTCCATTTATCTACCTGTGGCTCTTGCGTTCTTGCAAAGCTGAGTCCTCCTGTTCTTTGCTGTTCTTAGGTGCTCAGGGTGGAAGGACTTCTCACCACTCTAGTAACTTTGTTTTAGTGCCATAACTTTGCACCTCCAGGTCACAAATTTGCACACACTCAATGCAAGCCGTCCAACCAACCAACCAACCAACCAACCAACCAACCAACCAACCAACCAACCAACCAACCAACCAACCAACCAACCAACCAACCAACCAATCTTCACTTGGACTTTGCATTGACTTCCATTCATTTTTCATTCGTTTCTGTAGCCTAACCCCGACCCTCACCCTAAGCCTAGCCATTACCAGTACATGCCTAACCTTTAACCTTACCTAAACTCAATTCATACCTTCGTCCTAAACCTAACTTCTAACCCAAAAACACCTCTTCTTTTCAAAAGACCCAGACTTTGGGCCTCACAAGGAGCCATTGATCCCCAGAAAAAATGGGCTTTACAATGTAACAAATACAAGTCCACACACTAACACACACTCAAGTCATGCAGTGACGTGTTCCTATGACATTGTTTTAGCCATTTTAATCTGTTTTCTTGATTTAATTAGGTCAATTAGCATTCCATCCTGAGACATCTTGTTTATAGAGCAAATCTGCCCTGGCACATGAAGGCAAACAGCTTCAATAAACGACTGCAATGCCAAGACAGGATGTAAAAAAAACCAAACAATCTATTGTCCTTCTGCTTCTATGGAATATAAACATGCATTGATTATATGAGGACTATAAGGACTATATAATTTCACACACAAAATATCACTCACAGATATTTTTTATCTACAGACAGAAATTTATGATAGGAAAAGCACCAGAAATGACGTAAACACAAATGTGAGCAGTCAGCATACTGACAGATTGATCATTGCTCACACATTCACGGCGCACATGGGGAGTCTCTGTGTCGCCTCAATCTGCTGAAAACGTTGCAAACCGAAGTTAACATGGCCACCAGTGTGGAAAGAGGACAAAGCTGTGTTTTTAATGCGTCTTACTTTCGTAATTTACTTTATTACTTTAGCAATGCCGGGTAATTGCATTCCACGACAGCTTCATACGCTGTTTTCAAGAGCCCACAATGTTCAGACATACTCAGTGATGCACGACAAGTTTCAGAGAGTGACTGAGCTTATGAAAGCCACTGAGCCCTGACAAACCGAGGATCTGTGAGGTCTGCTCTTTAAAAGGTCGATCATGAACGACTGATCTTGTAACTTCCCAGCAGGGGCTCGGTATAGGAGGGGAAAGTGATGACTCCACAATTTAATTATTTATTTTTTGTTCATAGAAATAAAAAAATAAAAAATCGGGGTCCTGTCAAATACAAAATTAATCATATTGTATTTTCAAAGATTGTTTTTAACAGTAAAAATTTAATGTTACCCCCTCCCAGACCAAAAAACACACATCCGTTTTTGCCCTGAACCCCCCTGGATCTGCATGAAATGGTTCGTTCCTGCTTGGAGCGTTTAACAGTAGAAGCTGCAGCTGAATACAGCGGCAACTGTGGCAGTTACTATGCTGCTAAGAAAAGTTATAAAATCAGGTTTTCAAAAACAAAATGGAGAGAAGGAGAGAGAGAATTTATAACCCAGTTTTTCTCCAAGAGAGGTGGGTAGACTGTGTGAGATCATCAACCAGTTTTCATAATTAGCTTAGCTACAAATTACTGATTACCTCCATTTCACTAGCTTTTAATGAATTAAGGAAAAAAATTACCAACATATTCATATATTTAACTTGTTCCCTTGTACCTTTTACCACTTAACAACAGATGAGTCAGTCAGCAGCAGCTCTAACCCACGTCCCACCTGACCTGTTCTCTCCTAAGTGAAATTAAAGCTGCAGTATGTCACTTTTATATAAATATTTTTTTTCACATATTTTTTAAAATTGTCATTATGTTGTGACAGTATGGTATGAGAGGTAATCTGTGAACGATCTATTTCCTCTGCTTTCTCCCAGGATTCTCTAGAAACAACCAGTCAGTGACAGGAGAGTTTTAGTGCTGTCAATCACAATCTCATGTGGTGCTGCTCATCCTTACTCCCTCTCGATTTGTGCCGTGCTGCAGCTAGCATAGCACAGAGCTGTGCAGATTCAAACTGTGAATGCTCAGCTTAGTTAGCATAGCTACCAATGACGGGAGATAAACAGGTTCTTGTAACAATAAGCTGTTTCTCCCCCATTAGCACATTTAGGAGCGAGTGAATGAGGTTGATTGACAGCGCTAAGAGCGTCATACTAGTTCTGACTGGTTGTTTTGGTCAGAACGGTGCTTTACTTTAACCAGTAATAGTAATTTAGGAAGGAGGTGGAGGAGATTGATTGTTTTCACAGATTATCTGTCTCATAACGAACTGCTACAACATGGTGATAACTTTAACAAATATGGAGAAAAGATACTTTTTTATTAAAGTTATGTACTGCAGCTTGAATAAAATGCAACTACAGCATTTTCGAGAAGTCTAGATTGCTTCATGTGTAGTTGCACGTTGCTTTTCACTATTGCTCATGGGGAGAGACATTTCAGTATCTAAAACTTAGAAAAAATTTAAGCAACCTACTTGCATACTGGTTGTGGACAGTTGGATGTAAAATTCATGATCAGTAAATATTGTGCTAGTATCAGTACTGGACCACAGAAAGCAAGGCAGATGCAAGCCTTTAAAATTGTGACACTTTTTCTGGGTCAAATAGATTCAAAAAATTGTAACAACAGCTGCACTGGGGGGCCCAAACAAATTTTCTGTCAGGGGGCCCAAGGTTTCTGGTGGTGCCCCTGCTTCCCAGACATCCAAGAAATGGACTTGTAGAGGAGCCCATGTTTAGAGTCTACTCAGCATTAAGCAACTGGTCATAACTTGTGGCACCATATTTTATTTCTAAATGGAAACATGTCAGAGAAGTGGACATTTGTTGCCATTGGTGACCTGCTGCAGGATGTTCCCACAGATTTTCTCCAGCTAGCTAACGTTCAAGTGAAGCTACACAGCTTAAACCTTCTCTGATTCCAATAAGTATATTAATGTGAATAACAGATCGTCTCAAGAATTACAGTTTTGCTGCACAGATTATTTCAATTAAACACGGCATAGCATCAGAAGGAGTTTTAATTTGAGAAACAGCCATCGGATTGGGCAACAAGCCGCCTTACAGGAGAAAGTCCATCAGAGATAATCAATAAAATATAAAAACTCATCTGCATGTTTGCTCACATAGTGAATTAAACGCATAATTTTTTTTGTACTCTACTGTTAGAGCAGATCGGTATCATGTGTGCTGCTCTTCTGTGTGACATTGGATCCCGATGTTCGGCCCGGGAAGCCAATGGTCGTGGGAACGAAGGGTGTGTTTACTCCGAATATGTTTACGCTCAGATGCGAAAGTGATCAAGTTTCACAGATTTTTGCAATTACAGTTCCTATACTTTTTTTGCAAATTTGAATGTTTTATGACCTTGTAGTTGCCTGTGACATAAACATCAGAGACATTACTCTCCTGCAGCGTATCCCATCATCATCTTTCTTTTTCTAAATTAAACTCTTTGGCATTTTCGACATACTGTCGGTACAACTAAGTCATCTATTTTCTTTTTTAGATAAATGACAGACAAAAATCTTTCACTTTTAGAATAAGTATCTTTTGTCTAACATGGAAAGTGAGCGCAATAACGTCCTTGTGAAAAGTTATTTATTTACAGGAGACAGAATGAAAAGTTCTGTGCAAATTATGCCACATGCAAAAACCAGGAGTGCAAGCAAGCGCACAGAGGGAACCGTCACTTAAGAGAAGTGAGGGACTGCAGTCGTCTCATGGGATTATCTCACAGTCCAACAATTATCCTATTTTACAGCACAAACCAGTTAAACACAGTGTCATTAACAAATAATTATCTTATTATCTCTGGCTTCCTGTCAGTCAAGAGCATTTGTGCTCACAGTTCTCGCTGAGTGTGTTTTGTTGGACATCTTTATCTCAGCATATCATCTCTGCTGTGGGGGATCTTTTTCACTTTCACACACAACACGCCTTCCAGTAAGGACACATAATAAAAAGTAACATAAAAAATCAAAAACTGAATCTGGCTTCACATTTAGAAGTTGAGCACTAAAGAAGTTATTTTGCAAAATTATTTACAACCCCAGAACTTTTCTACATTTGGTCACTTTACAACCTCTATCTGTAATGTATTTTATGAGTATTGCATGAGATGAAACAAAGTAAGTAGCTGTTAAAAAAACCAAACTATTACACACAGTCAGCCAGGACAGGGACCAAGTTTTGGAAAATTTAAAGCAGTGTATGTTATATGTTATAAAACAATAATAAGAAGACGGCAGCCTGCAGGAGCTCCACAGATCCACAGTTCAGGTAGGAGAATATGTCAACAGGACTATTATGAGTTGTGAGCTCTACATCGCAGTCCATTATGGAAGAGAGGCAAGAAGAAAGTCCTGTCTGCAGCTTATACCACAAAAGACCTTAACTGAATTTTATCGCCTGTAGAAAAAATGCTGAAGACTAATAGTGGTGAATGTCATGATGAATTATTCTGTGAAGATGATTTTCTTCTGACCAAAAAGCTGCAAAAGACTCGAAGCAGAGGTTTGCCTTCCAGCAGGACAAACATAGACCCAAAGTTAGATTAAAAAAAAACATATTCTGCCCCAAATCCATTTCAGAATCTGTAGCGACTTTAAAATGTATATTTTTCAGATCTGACTAAGATTCGGTTGTCTTGTAACGAAGACGGGGCAAAATTTTCCATCTTTGGACGGAAAGACGGTGGAGACACATCCCAGATGACTAACAGCGGTAGTGAAAGGTGGTTGAGTCAGTGGAGCTAAATACACAATATACAGATTTTTTTTTACATTTGAGAACTATGCATTGTTTTCTTTTAACTTCACCATCATGAATTGCTTCGTAATACTTCTTGTTAACACCTACGGTGTTTGATAGAGGGATATGCCGCTATAAATCTTCTGTCAAATCTTTCAATGTTGCTTTCTTTCCTTCATGTGTGAACAAACATGAGTAAATAGCAGCTGGAAAGTGTTGCATGCCACTGACACCATCAGCTACGTCTTACAGATACAGCAGCTCACTTCAAGCTTCTGCCTCCTACCTCAACTAGTCTGTCTTGTGGTCGCAGTCCGGCAAGCTCGGCGGGCGACCCCGGGTCCAGGGAGCGGATGTACTGACCGGGCCGTGACCGGTCGCTGTGTAGGTTGAAGCCATAGCCCCCCACTGACCGAGTCAGGTGGCACAGACGTGGAGCGAGCTCAGACGGGTCGACCTGCCGGGGGGGCTGGTCCTGAGGCTGAGACTGAATCTCCACTTCTGTTGAGGTCTCCTGGAAGAAATGTTTGAGAGTAAATTTGCTTCCCATGCCGATCAACACGTTTTGTTTTTTTTTTTGTTTTTTTTTTGTTTTTTTTTTAAATAACGGCTATAAAACATTAATGGCTGACTCTGTGGCTGTATACATGATAATCACTTTCTAGGTGCATTTAGCTGCGTAGTTAGACCGAAATGTGTCATAATGTTTTTACCACTCCTGCCTCTCTGAGGGATGCTTTTACATCTGTAACTTTAATACATCACTCAACTAATACAACCATGTTGATTCACAGCAAAACCACAGAGGAACCACAGCTAAACAGCTACGGAGCCAGCCTCTCTGTGGTAAACAGGGAGAAAGTGGTTAGGACAAAACATAGAACAGAGGTATCTGCAAACAAATTAAAATTTTTCCTTACCTAGGCATTAAATGAAATTTAAGGTAAACATTGCTATAAAATAATGCTGCCCTCTGGAGTAAAGGCGAGCGATACACACTTAAAAGTTGTATCACAATATTTTGTGGTACTATGATGAAAATTGATATAAGAACTATTAATTAATTATTTTGCAGGTCACTATGGCTGCATTACACAACAATCACAGTCACACAAACAGAGAATCGACTCTTTAAAAATATAACACACTTATAATACACTTGTTCAGGACTCCAGACACATAAAGAAGTGTGATTTGTATCACTAAACTGCACACTTATTTCCATATTTATTAATGTTTGTGGATACTTTTATTGTAAATTAAGTGGAGAAAATAGTAAAACTATCAATTTGACAACACAGACAGTTGGAATTTATTGTAACAATAATAAATATATGTAATTTTTTTTATTATGAGAAGAAATGTCTCACAATAAATGATAAAAAAAAATATGATATATGCCGACTCCGACCCGGTAGTATAAAAACTGTACATGTTTAGAGTATTTTTAATGCTCATTTATTAATTTGCTCATTTCAAGAAAGTCATTTTTGACAATGGATAAATGCCTTTACTGTTTAATTAGTGCAATTTATGTAAAAAGAAGGTGCAAAGTAAGCAATGCCTGTGGCGATTTTCAGGTAACAATATAAGCAAAAATTAATGAATTTGGACTGTGTTCTTTGCATTTTAGCATGAAATAATTCATTTTTACCAAATTATGTAGAGACTATTTCATGCAAGATGTCCATTTAGTTGCTGGGTTTTATGAACGTTTTTTTTTTTTTCCTGGAACTTTCCATTTGCAGCATACTGCTGCCAGCTCTGCCAGCTCGGGTGACGACATTTACAGAGTCGGATTAATTGTGCCTGAAGCTCTTCGCCATGATCATGCTGATTTACCACCTACACAGCCGGGGATGGACGAAATGTGGCGTGAGGGGAGGAGGGGGAAGGCCACAGTTTGAGGCCCGGCTCTGAAACCTCAGCTCATATCAACACTGAGGTGCAACACACAGGTTCCTGTAACACTTCACACAAACAGGACAGCACAGATGAAGTGTGCAGATTTTATATTTTATGACAATTTTTTTTTGAGCATATGTGAAGCTTGCTCTGGAGTACAGCTTGTGAAGGCTAAAAATATGTATGTAGGCAGACTGAGAGAAAAAAACAGAGAGACGGAGGTAGAGGAACATGCTAACAAGAGAGATAGTGGGTGAAGATAGTGTTCAATCAGTCATCAATGACTTTACGTTGGCACAAACTCGTTGCACTTCCAAAAAAAAAGATAAAAAATGGAGATACCACCACTATAGTTCAGGAAACACATTCAGAAACATTCTAATTTGTTTCAGGCATCAAATACTTTTGGGAAGCAGGGATCTGGGAAGATTGCCCTGAAATGGAGGAAGACAACAGAAAAATCCAAATCAATTATTCTCCCATGAGTCCCTGCACATCCTCTGTTTCCTGGCTGCAGAAGAAGTGCTCGGGTTGGGCTGTAAGGGTGAAAATAAAACAACTTTTTTTTTCAAATGTATTAGTATTCTGGGATCTGGTTGATGGAGGAAAAAAAAAAAAACAACAGAAAACAAGTGAGAGCGGGAAGCCAATAAGCAAGAAAGGGGAGAGAGTCGAGTGTGTGGGAGGGTTGGAAAATTAGATGCAGCGAGAGGGTTGAGAATGAGAGTTGAAGAAATGAAAAGATCACGCAGAGGCCAAAGAAAGACAGCAGACAGATAAGCAGAGCGAGAGAGAGAGGGAGAGATAGAAGAAGAGAGGAAGAGAGAGAGAGCTGGTTTACGAAGAGAAGTGAAGATGACCGAGGTTTCCAGTAAGACACGCTGGTGAGGAAAAGTGGAGCTCTAATGTAAACACTGAGAGGTACACAGCTGGGAGTCATTATGTGGGGAGACGTGAGTGTCTGCCAGTTTAACCTCTGACTGCCTTTCAATGCGGAGCTGAACCCCACTAATCGCCCCTGTGGGGCCTGTGCCATCTCACAGACTCTGAGCTTGTCGCGGTGTGAGGTTACACTTCACGTTTGTTGTTTTTCTCCTATTGTCGGCTCGATCACCACAAAATCAGCTCAGGTGGGGACCTGATCGCCCCTGACATGCAGCGCTGTGGTGCAGAAGTATTTGCCCCACTGCAGATTTCTGACTTTGCTTGCGGTCACACTTCAGCGATTTAGAGCATTAACCAAACGTTTGGTGCAGTTTCACTAGCCACAGTCGGGCCTGAATACATTCTAACCTGGAGAATTGAAAGATCACTTAAATAGAAGCCATCAGACGACACGAAGTAGGCCAAAAGACGCCGCGGAGGAACCTAGGACAACATTTAAAGTCTTGCATGTCTCACTTGCTTCAGGTACGATTTGTGTTCATGATTGAACAATAGAGGTCCATCTTATGTTTGCCAAAAAAATCATTTTGAGAAACCAAAACAATTTTAGGAGACAAAACTTGAACTCTTGGAAGTTGTATGTTCAGAAAAAGAACATCACAGTAATAAAAAATGGTACGAGCTACTTTGCTACTTTCAGACCTGGATATGCCGCAGTTTGAGACCTTAACATGTGGGTCATGCCGCAGCACAATGATCTAAAACATCACTCATTAAGTCTATGTCTGGGTGATCCGAATGTAACAAAAATAACATTTCGAGTGGCCTAGTGAAAGTCTGAGCTTGAATCCAAATGCGATGCTTATTTTTATGACCCTAAAGATATCATTTCTGCAGCTTAATTAAAACAGTTCTGTAAATAAAAGTGGGCTACAATTCCTTTCCAGTGATGCAAAAGACTCATTACTTAACATAAATGTTTGATTGTTGGAACCCAGTTTAAATTACAGTTTAAACTGGGTCACGTTGGTTTGGAAACATCGTTTGAAAGCTGATTTTACTTTTACTCGGGTTGTCTTTGATGTTCAAATTTGACTTGATGGTCTGAAACATATTAAAAACACAAAGAAAGCTGTAAAGAGGCAAATACTTTCTGTTGTGATTACACAAAACCGTGCTTGTCAAGAAAAACCTGACACAGTGAGACGGACAGCGATAATGATTTCGATGACTTGGAGCATCAACCAGAGAGACTCGGGTTACAGAATAAGCTTTTCTAAACAAGAAGAAGCGTTACGGAACGAGGCTGCTGTGTTTGTGTGAGCTCTGCCTGTTGAAAACTTGGTTGAAAACAGATTCTGGGAGAGAAATATTTTGACTGCAGGAAGAAAAATGACATGTAAAGTTTTCCTCCTTTGTCAGCAAGCCCTCGCATCACGTGGGGAGAGCTTTCGGTTATCACCAGCGGACACTTTTCAAATCAAAGTCCCACATGGGAGGAGAGACAGCAGGAGCTGCTGGAAACAATAATAATAATAATTAAAAAAAAAGCTGCATCGCAGATCCAAACAAGCTCATTATGGAACATCTGCCCGTGAATCCAGCTGCTTTGCTGTTAAGAAAACTACAGTATATGGAATATTTCACGCCCACTACAAAACTAATGTTTTATTTCCAACAATACACACCTACGTGTGCTGACCCCAGCGTCCCGGCTGTGTCTCGGTGAGAGGATGTGCGGTCAATGGAAGTAGCGCTTCCACGAACTCCTCTGTGTCCTGCCACAATCGGCCTTTGTCTCCGTAAGTCTGAGGGAGAACATGTGGGGGAGACCACCACAGACACACAATACCGCGTTTCATTTATCTTGAATATCTTAAAATTGTGGACGGTGTGTTTTTCTTTTATGCTAATTTGTTGACAACGTCCCTTCACCAGTTTGCGACCTCATTTCGTACCGACGTGTATTGCCATTTCGTCCCATCCTGCTGTCATTTTGCACCCCGTGTCCATGCGGTTGTGTATAATCTACCTTCAGTTTGCATTACATCATAAACTGAAGGTTACTGATTAGATCTAAATCTCACTTTCTGACTGGACTGGATGAACGAAACTGATTCAAATTAGATCTAGATCCTTTGAAAAGAACAAGATCTGTCCTGGAGATGACACTTATTAATTAGTGTTTGTTTAGTAGATTAACTGATCTAAATTGAATGTTTACCTGCATGCGTTTACATGTGTATCTTTGCAGCTCAGTGGAGCCGCTTTGAGGTTAAAACGCGAAACAGAGCAGAATAAGAAAACATTGCCCTAAATGCTTAATTTGTGTGCAGCTACAAATACACAGTGTGTATATTCCTCCCCCAGCGGGTGCTGGCAGCAGTTTTGGCAGGTGATGAAACTGGATCGCAGCTTGTTGAATAATTGAGCGCTGGCCTGCAGTGACGGATAGATCGTGACCGCTGTTAACCCTTTCACAGCCAAGGATCGCTGGTTTGATGTTGGCTCACGATGCCGTGAAGTATATGCTCGGGGATGCGAGAGTGTGGTATACTCGCCTTTGATTTGACACAAAGAATCTTCCTTGTATGCGTGAGTATGCAGGGCAACGATTTCAACTTTACAGCTAAACTTTCTCGTGAATCAATCCGTTCGTCTTTGAGTTTTGCGTCAAAGCAAAATGGTTTGCTAAAAACAGACGTAGCCGGTTCTGAAACAAAGATGAAGATGTAAAAGAAGGGCTTATAATCCAGAGGCTTTGGTTAATGTTTTTACTGTCATTCTGTAGCACTTTGAGATTAACATTTAAAGTGCGTTATAAGTAAAAATCTTCTTAATGTTACTGTTATTATTGTCAATGCCTATTATTGTTAAGTGTTTAATTTTATATTTTTGAGATAATAAGTGGACCACTTTTAAATGATAAAAACTGCTATGTATTTCTTGTTCACATTGAATTTGTGAATTTATTTCTGCAGCTGCTTCAGAAGTTGCTCAAAAAGAGCAGATGTAACTAGTTCACAGTGGGTTAGAGAGACAGGGAAGGAAAAAAAGAGAAACATGAATTGATACGCAGCTGGAGGGAAGCAAAGAAGGGATTTAAAAAGGAAAATAAAAGAAAGCCGGATGGAAGTGACCGGAACAGACAAGGCCTCTACAGGATTAAAGAACCTGAGCTGAGAGGTGGATGTGAGTGAGAAGCACTGCTAACGAGAGCTGAGCGAACATGAGAACCAAAGCACTGGGCAGGGATTGCTATAAACACCAGTTTTTCCCACTGGTGCTGTGCTGCATTGTGTAACAGCTCTGCAGTGTGTGTGAGTGTGTGTGTGTGTTTAGCCTGTGTCTGCAGGACAAACCAGCTGGTGTCTGTTTATGAAGTCCCCAACTCCACTGCAATGTGTGTGAATGTGCAACATGTGCGGTACCTGCTGCTGATTCAGTTTCCTGTGGACAGATCGCAAGTGAAGAGCAGCAAAGGAGGAATGTCGAGATATCATGAGCACAGGTTTGGGAATAGTGGAAGAAGATACGGGAAAAGAAAGAGGAAGTCGGCGTTGCGTAGTAAACCACATTAGTCGTGGATCAAGCTTCCATCCACACTTCTTTGACATGGTGACTACTTGGCCGTGGCACAAGAATCTGAAGTTGATTGATGCCACTTGTTCTGATTTTAAACTTCAGTCTCTGCCTGTTAACACAAATGAAGCAGAAAATGTTGAACAGGTGTTTGTTTGTCAACATGAGCGATCAGTGAGAAGATTGATGATCCTTTCTTATCATCTCTCAAGCGACGCATACAGTTTTTGTTGGCTGCCTGACAAAAGTTTCTGTTCATGAAATTTCATACAATAAACACCTATTTGACATTTCTTGTTCAGCCTAGAACAAAAAGATTTCAGGTTATTGATAAAGTTTTACAGATGCTGTAAACCGGGCTTTTTACCTTCAGAGAGACCAAGCCTCATGGCTTCCTGTATTTATAAGGTGTAAAATATATCCAGCATTACAACTATTATCTTAATATCAAAAAGTTGATCTTCCAATCTTTAGCAAACGCCACTGAGGCTGCTGGTTTGGTTGGATGCCGTTTCAGTCCTTGCTACTTATTGTTAGGCCTCAATAGTTTCAAAGGGGCGTCGCGACCAAAATGTTTCTGTGGAGGAAAATTTCAGTTCGAAAATAGTCCACATCATCAAACAGGCTGCATTTCAGAAAATGTCGGATCTGCTGGCAATTTCACAGACAGCCATCTCTCAGGTTAGCAGAAAGTGGAACACAAAGAGAAAATATCCAGTGAGCAGCAGCTGTCGATGGTCAGAAACACCATATTGACATCAGAGTTTGGTTGGAAATTGGCAGGCTGGTTCGACTTGATGGAAAGACGAGAGTAGCTCAAATAACCACTTGCTCCCACCGGGACATCCACAAGAGGATCTTTAAACCTTTGAGCAGATGGGCTACAACAGCTGATGACCACACCAGTCAGCAAAGAATAGGAAGCACAAGAACACAATTCATACATTCAATAACAGATTGGAAAACCTTTTCCTGATCCGAGGAGAGTCGTTTTCAGCAGTAACAGTGATATTTAGCATAACCAACTCAGCTTCCGCACCTTTTCTAGTCACTGCAAATGCTTTGCTTCTGGATGACTCTAATGACGTTTAAAATAATATCACTTTAGGATTACTGTGGAAATTTCTGTATATTGATCAGAAATACCAAAATGATGGTTTCAAATAAACTGGCCTGAAACTGACCTTTAGTTTTAGATCAGTGGTACAAAGACTCCCTTTTAGTTTTACTTTGATGGTTTCTAACAGCATTTTGTTTTTCCATAAAACCGTGCTGTTTTGGAAAATAAGTAAAAGGGACAGAAACATGTGAAAAGCAGAGCAGTTCAGCTCCTCGTGTTCAGGTTATACAAACAGCTTGCGGCTGAACTGAGATTGACTGATGAGCCAGTGACCTAAATATGTGATGAAGCAGTTTTGATTGTTGTTTGTTGTCGTCTACCAAATGCTGAAGTTGCCAACAGCAGCAATCGGTTGCAAATGTTGTGAGTGTGAGCATGCTGTGCAGGATCTCATAGCTCAAAGCTGAACTGTCAGAGATGTGAAGGCACTCAGTTTAAATTGCTGTCATTTGTTTAGCTACAAATGACAGCAATTTGTAGTTACTGCTTCATTTTCAGTGTGAGGATTTTGTGATGTCGACAAATGTCTGTAAAGGCAAACAGGAAAGCTTCTGCCAAACGTTCGCTTTGTTTCTTCTTTTCCTAATCCAAACTGGATGCCTTTCGATTATTTCCCTCTTGTTCTTATTCCGATCTCATGCTTGATCGGTTATTTATTTTATTTTTACACTTTCAGCAGTGAGATGGTTAAAAAAAAAAATACTTTTCAGCTCAATTTGCATTTAAATGTCAACCTAAACTGTGTGGGCTGCTGGCACCGCTCACATCTGAGTGCGGTGGTGTGTGTCTATTTCTTCTCCTTTTTTTTTTTTTAGTTATCTATTGAAATATAAGCATCAAGCATTTGCATCAAAGCAAATGTTACAACGGCCCAACTTTTGGCTATTTCTTTTTGCTGCCGTTTGTTTTTCACATGTGACGGTGATGTAATGTTTGTGGGAGAGTGTGAGTCCACACCCCTGTTATCAGCGTGTGGCAGATATCCCTCATCCATGAAGGTGGCGCTTAATTTGTGTATGTTTATTTTAACGGTCAAAAGGGGAGCAGTGTTTTACAAATGTATTCACACCCCTTAAACATATTTTCACACAAGATTTATGGCTGACCAGCACAAAGTCGTGCACGGAGAGAAAGTGTCATAATGTTGCTCAAAAAATAAAGGCATAGATCTTTTCTAAACAATGTGTCATGGATTTGAGTTCAGCCCCTGACAATATGGAGGATGACAATATCTTTTGCTGTTAGTACAGCTGGAAGTTTTTAGACACACTGAAATATTTGCTTAACATTTTTGGCAAAACAACTTTAGTTCACCCAGCAAATATTGAACCCCGATCAACCCTGTAACTACAGGAAATAATGCGAAACCGTGCCAAGCGTGAGCGATGCAAACAGAGGCTGAACTTCCTTTTAAGCTAACTTTAAAAGCCTTCTGCATTGTTTAACACATTTTAGTTGGGAGGGGTGGAGATGTCCCTCTCCATGCATCCATCTGGCTCTTCAAGTAAAAACTTTAGATGGATCCCACATGAAATCGCTGTTTTCAGTTATTACAATGGATTTCACATTTGTTTATCCTCAACTACTGTGTAAAATAATGTGTTGTATATGGAATACTTTGGAGTGAAAGTGGAGTTGCTAATGTTAGGAGATGACATATTAAATCACTTATAAAACTATCTGCAAAGTGTTCAGTTGATCTGTAAGGATTGTTTCATTAACTTATCATAGCAAACAATAAACTTATAAATACAATATTGTGTATTGGCTGTGAATGCAGCCGGCAGCAGGTATGAGAAACGTCTCCAACAATTTGAGACAGAAGGAAACCTGTTGAATGTTTTGGTTGTGTTACTGATCAACATGGATCCTCCAAGACAAAAGAAAAAAAATCTCTCCTTTGTTCTCCAATTATGTGTTTACGGAGTTTTCATTTCTTTCTTCTTTTGTTGGTTCCTGAATATGTTTTAAGGATTTTCGTGTAGGCGGTGATTGATCAGTCCTCGCCCCGACTGCAGCCTACTCAAAGTACGCTGGCATTTCCAAATCCAACTACCAACATTAAAATGATAAAACTGAGAAAAGGAAAATCAGAGTATGGCAGAGGAGGCGTCATTTCTCCAAAAGTTATTTTATATAAAATGTATGTGTCCAAAAAATTTAATTAAAGACTAATCCCTAATGAGTGACGGATGGCAGGGCCGTTGTCAGCTTTATTCTGACCCATAAAGCTTGACAAAAGTAGTCCAGTCTATAAATAATGCTGAGCATTGGTACATGCTCCGTGCTTTAATTATGATTTAGGCAATGACAATAAAAACATGGAAATATACAGTTTTGGTTTTAGCTGCAATTGTTGTGAATGTTATAAAACATATTTGGACATACAAATATATTAACTGTCATTTTAGGACAGAAAAAAGAGAGAGCGACGAGAGAGAGAAACTAACCAACTAGTGCTGACAACAAATGCACATTTCCTTTGTATTTTGTCATTTCTAAAATCTTTAAGAGTCTAAAAATGTTAGAGCACAGGTTTGATTTGATTAAAGTTTATGGTGCTTTAGGGCAAAAGTGGAAGGGGTCACCCTGGACAGGTCGCCAGACTGTCGCAGCAGTTTTATCTCATTATGTATAATATTTAGTGCATTTTTTGAGACACTTCTAAATTCAATACATGTAAATCAGAAGCGCAGACACACTCTTTGTGCGAAGGGATATTGTATAATGTTTCCAGAGAAACACTGAAGTCAAAATCCTCTGGGTTAACAGGGAGCAACGTTTGAATAGATTATCAGTTCTGAATTGGGTAAATAATGCAGAAACACACAGCTGTGCTCGCTCTCACATACCCACCCACACACTTCTAAAACAATACACTCAGTTGTTCATATTCCTCTGACATTATGCACCTTACAAACTCAGCTCGCCTCTTTGTCCGTTTACTACCCCACAACCCACACACACACACACACAAACACGCACACACACACACACAGAACCAGACACAATCATATTCCCTGACCCTGACTTTTTTTCCATCCTTCATGTTTTAACTCCTGGAATTCGGTTTGCTCTCCGGCCCAAACACACACACTGAATCAGGACCCTTGATGTAACAACATTGGTATTCAAGGCTGGGGGTTGGGGTGGAGGGTCTCGTATACCAGCTCCAGATGTTTATGAGGAGAACTGCTCTCACTCTAATTATTAGAGTTAAAGCCCAATATCTGACCATCTGAACATTCTGTAAAACGACGACTGGCCTTGAGAATGTCATCAAATCCAACAAAAAAAATGTAAACACATAGGAAATGTCTGCGTTTAGTGTTTACAAACAGCTAAACATTAAACATTTTGACTTTTGTTGGGAGAATGTATATATATTTTTCACTGAACTGCTGACCAGATCACAGCACAGATGCAGCTGCTCCAGACGTCTCCTGTGTTGTGTTTTCTTACGCTGAAGCCAGCAGGCCACATCTTTTCTCCATTATCCCCAGCCCTAATGAGACGCTGAGCCAGGGAGCAGGACACATGCGACTTCCAAAGAGTCTCAGTCAACATTTCAATTTCTGCTGTTGTTATAAACAGATTGGTCGGCGAGAGAAGTTATTCTCTGGTACAAAAGAATCCCCAAAACAAAACATAGACTTCATTCAGAAAGAAATGAAGGAAGGAGATAATGGAGGCAGCATGTATTCACATCTGTGAATACAAGCTGCTTGGACCTTACTCTGTTAAGTATGGCAGAGGATCCGTGATGCTGTGGGCCTCCTTTAACCTCGCTATAGCATAGGTGTCTTTAAAATAGCATAATAAAAAGTGGATTGTACAAAGAAATAACTGCAGCAATGCCACTAATATTGCACTGGTGATTTTGATAAGAAAAACAATATTTTTTAAATATTGACTTGATAATTTAAGTTGCTCAAATTAAAGGTTAGATTTATTTATTTATATTTTTCTGCTATAAGACATTCATTTCATTTAAGGCTTTTTACACTTGAGGTACCAATAAATGTGGGAAAAATTGAGAATATGACTCTTGAATTTATGGTCTAGTTTAGTGTTAAAATATCTCTATAATTCAATGTAAATCTATTTCAGTGGTCCATGATTTTTTCTCTCTGTAAAAAAAATTAATGAGTTTATTTGAATTCAAATTAGACAATGTCCATCATTTTCAATGAGACTCTTTCACTTATACAAGTACTAACATTTATATTTAATAAAAGAAAATAAATTTCTTTATTTAGAAAGAAATAAAGAAATGTGTGTGTTTATCCTTTTTAAGGATAAACACACATTCCCCCCCATTTTTGTGTTGTTTTTTTTAGTCTCTGTGGTTGTTTTGTAGGAAATGTGAGTTTCTCCAGCTGAAGCACATGCGAGTCTTTAGCAGTGCATAAATATGCAGATAAACCTCCGTGTTTGTGTGCGACTGTTGACATTAAGATTCAATTAAACATTAAATTTAGCTGGTTTCCGCTTAAGACTGAAATGATTCGACCGATTCAAACAAACCATGTGAAATGAGGCATTACGTAATTATAAGTCAAACTCCCGCACCCCCTCAAATACACACACCCCTGCTCCGTAGGTTTTTCAGCAGATGTGTTTCAGTCTGAGCTCCACTGAGAGCAGATGATCTCCAAAGGCTTTGTAAATCATCAACATAATGCAGCTGAAGACACAAAGTACAGTTCACATGTACATTGGCAGGAAAATGAATCATCTGGAATCGCT
>NW_015114004.1:0-30152 GCF_001443285.1 Poecilia latipinna | reverse complement strand
TATATATATATATATATATATATATATATATAATATATATATATATATATCTTTTTTTTGCCAAATCGCAAAAGACGAAAGCTCATATAAATCCAGTTATTATATATATAGCTGTCAATAGTAAATAAAAGGAGAAATACATAGAATATTCTGCTTTTAAATATATGTGTGCATCGGTTCAAAGCAAAGCCCTCAATTCTCCTTATATTTTTACATGCGAACGAAGCAGCAACAGGGAGAACAACAGCAAACATTTGAGCTAAATTGTTGTGTTTGGAAAATGTCTTATCACCAGCAGAGGGTGGAAATTCAAGTCCGGAGGAGGTCGGGAGATGAGAGCACAAGAAACAAAATCTACTTGTCAAGGAGCCCTTCTCCACAAATCACTGAGAAACAAAACACTGAGTAACCTTTTGTTGTTTTGTGATCTGCTTTAGAACCTGGAATTTCATATTTACTCATCATGCACAGTATAGATGAAATGATGCAATGGATATAAAGACTATCATTGAGAACATGTAGGAAAAACATGTTTACTTTTCTGATTTCAAATTTAACCCTCATTTAGTTACATTTATACCAATATTTCCCTCTTCCAATAATGTATTTTATTAAAGTAATACACTAAGTTTATTTTTGTCTTTATGTACTAAGATAAAAATGTTTCCCCTTCAGTTTTCATTGTAGGTAGTTATGACCTTTCATTATGTACAAAATGGCTTATTATGCTGACGACAGTGTAGATGTGCAAGTTAAGAGTCTGCTGTATTTTTGTTTTTGACATTAGAAAGAATACAACCGAACTTACGAGCGTCAGTGCAGGGAGCTAAGAGTTTTACTTTCAGATGATGGAGCAGTGGCTCTGCAACAGAAATCTGAGCTTAAATCCAAAAGAAGTAGCAGAAACTACTGCCACTCATAGAGCAATTAGTTACCATGGAGACCGGGTACAAGCTGACAGATGCACATTGCTGACCAAACTAATGATTTCGTAGGTAAAAAGCCCCTGGTGTTTGTTGGGCATCAACAATGTTGCAGGTAGAGTTTGATGAATTTACTTCTTAAATATTCTGGAAAAGGAAAAAAAAAAATCTTAGATTCATTATAGTTTTAAATAACTTTTTACGTATTAAAGTATTCCTCTGGTGTAATTAGTAAAATCCTGTTCTAATTCAAAGTAAATTACAAACAGTTCAGTCTTTTACAGAGTTGCTACAATCACAGTGTTTTAAATAGTGATCTGAACGTGGAAAGCCCTCTGCGTATTTGGGAATTAAAATTCTTATTTTTATTCTTTTGAAAAATGTAATAGGAATAAAGTCTGCAAACACAAAAATTTTAACATAGCGTTTTCCTGTTTTACTTACTCTTTAGCCAAATTTAACCCTGCCTTCCCAGAAGTGAATAGTGCACAGCAACATTGTGTTTGTTTTAGCAAAAAGTATTTGGTTTTCCACAGTTTTATCACTTGCACGCAATGAGCCAACACTAGCGCATGTTGCAAAAAGCTGTGTTAAAGATCACAAGAAGGGAACGCAAAGTTGGCGTTTGATAAAAACACGTATTTGTTACATTTGGACCCGTATAGAGGCAGCTGTGTGCGTGTGTGTTTGTGTGTATCTGCAGGTTTAAAAAAAGGTCCTAATGAGAAAGTGACACCTAACACTTTATCCAAAGGGAAGTGACACAACACAGCAACACACCTTAGAGTTTTGTAGGAGTCTGTGTTTGTGTGTGCGAGAGAGAAACGTGGAGAAATAGGCCAGCGTTGAGCTCTCGGGTGTGTGTCTTTGTAAAATGATACATTTAAACTCTGACGCGTGACGCTCCTGCACTTCCAGCATCACTAGCTTCTCCATTTGACCAAAACAGACGCGTGCACAGTTACTTCTAAAAGTATGTGCAGACAAATGTAAAATGATCTAAAATGAATTGTTGTTAAATTACACGGCAGTTTTGTTTGTCTGGTTGAAATTATTAAGGTGGCGTCTTCACTTAGATGATAGAGATCAAGCAGAAATTGTGATATGAGCCCATCACGCAGCATCAAGCAATGCAACAGGAAACTCAACTCCCTGATAAGCAGGGTCTGCACTCTGACCTGTATTCAGTCACCATGGTAACCACTAAACTTGCTTCAGCGACATTGGAAGACAAAGTCCCATTTGAAATGACCATTTAAATGAGAAAAGACGCGGTTATATGTCTTCAAGACATAGTCTGCCTTGAAGAAGCAGGACATTGTGATTTCCACAACATTTCTCTAATTACGCTATTAATTAGGGGCCTGCCAGAAATAACACACACACTTGACAGGGCTTGATGTTTCACAAAATCTCCTAAATTTCCTCACATTTAGTGTGACAGCTGCTTAAAGTGTGTGACGGAAAAGCTAATATTTGTGCCAGGCTTGTGGAAAACTGAGCAAATGTATTCTTATGCTGCTACCAATCAATTAATGATTAATTTATTTACGGGAAAAGTGGACTGGAGATTGAGGGAATAAAGAAATCGAAAGAAACTGTGATTTCCCTTTCTGTCCCCGGTTCCTTCCGGGATCTTGTGTTTTGGATGAGAAACGTGGATAATCTCCATCATGATTATTTTAACTCTCTTTCGGTGATATTAGAAAAACAGTGAGCGGATAAAAGATGAAGAAAACACACATATCATGTATCCTGGATTTGTTTGAGCAGAAAGCCATTTCCTGCATCACAAATCAAGAGGCAAGTAAACATAGGGAGGAATGCAATAGGAGGGAAACCTTCGAGATGACTGGCTGTAAAGCAGAAGAAACTACAGGCAGTGTCATGTAACCTGGAGAACATATGCACAAACACTCCACTCTGAACCTTTTACTGGGATGTTTATAGGGCAGATGTGCAGGAAAACACGGATGCAGAAAGGTTTGTGTCGGGCTGCGTTTCCTCTGCCCGTGAGCGGGTGCAGCAGCGGTAAGTGCCGTGATTGATATCTGCAGAGGTTCATGTTGAGAGATCAAGAAGAAAACAAGCCACTTTTATAGGTTTTGCTCTAAAGAAAACCAAAACACGTTATTTCAGCGCCGTCACTCACTCAATGCTGTTAACATCTGAAGTCAGACCGTCCTGAACTCGGTCCTTTCATCCGAACGTCTGGGGTTACAGAGATACGACCAGGAAGCACAATGTCATCTTGACCACAGGTAGTGGACTCTATATTGCTTACTGCAGCTACAATCAACTGCAGTTACTTACTACTTTTATGGTGAACAAAAGTTAAGTATGAGACAAACTGCTGTGGTGAATATCCCAAATCTTGCTTTCCCAGTGCCCTGCCCTGCTGTGAGTGGGTGAACTTAAAGTGCCAGCGAGTTTTGTTCTGGCTGCTTTGAGTCTCAGATTCCCTCTGTCCTATTTCATAATGCTTTTAAATCTCAGGCTGCCTGCTTGTCCTCCTTCGACCTGTCTTAAAAAGTAAAATATGAGGAGAAATGTGCTGCTGTCAGCAGTTTGGCTGTCCCGTTGCTTAGTGAGAGGAAAATAAAATGGACCAAACCACGTGGCATACAGTGTCAAATACTAATAATCCAAATGAACAATCAGTTTATATCAGCAATCATAGCTTGAAAAGCCTTTAAATAGATGTATAATTTATTGCAGTAGAGCTATTAAACACCAGAGGATTTAGGGGGGGGGGGGGGAAAAAAAATCTGTTTTCATTTTGAGTACATTTATTCAGAGAGCAAAACAATGTAAGTTTTTTTTTGAGTTTTTTTTAACAACAAATATTCTAGGTGGGTCTGCTGTGAGAGAAAGGAAGTAGAGGATCTGTGGATCTCTTTTATTAAAAAAAGTGCCTTTTTCAAGAGAATGTATTGTAAGGCTCTCTACTCAATGTGACTTTGGGAATGTGCGACATCGGAGCAGTGATTCAACGCACAGACAGTTTCTATTGTCATTGGTTTTTTTGCAATATTTTTTGCAAATTTAGAGAAGAACGCTGGTCAACCTGTTCTACAATTTTACATTCTTTTCATTGGACAATGTTAGATTACCTTGGTGATGTCTGACTGGAAGATCTGAAACATTTAAGTGTGACAAAACAGCTAAAACAGGGGACATCTGTAAAGTGGGGGATATAGATTGTTGACTGCATGGTTGACTTTGAACTGCCTTGTTGCCATATTTAAGTGCCATACAAATAAACTTGATTGATTAGTTTGTCATATCACTGAATACCTTTTTTTAATCCTTGGTTTTCCTCTCCATTTTGTTGACCAGTGTTTTTCCCTAAGCTTTTACTTGCTGGACTTTAAGCCAAATCTTTTTTTTTTTTTTTTCCCCGTCACAACCCGAAGAGACTTCTGCAGAAGACATTAAATGCTCTATTTGTGTGGTGCGTCAATCCTAAGTCTTAATATCTATAAGGGAACAAATTCCTTTGAGATGCAACAGGAAATAGAGGTCCCTGTTAAAGTGTGCATTTCATTTTAAAAGGCTACTCCATTTCTGGTTCAGCCTACTGAGTGTTTCCTTCCAGCGTTTCCCTTTGAGTCATTAACATGGAGAAGGAAACAATTTTTTTGCAAACCTTGGTGGGTTAGAACATCTTAGTGCTGCACGCTTTCCAAGACAAGAGGGCAAGAAGTAGACAAAGTCACAGAGATATTTAAAATGCAAAGCAGTGAAGCTGTCAAACCCCATACAGAGTAAGGGCCTGAGTGCTGGAAGGATGTCAACAGGGCAAAGCTAAGTAAAAACACATGTGGCGTAAATGCAGAAAGCAGAAGGGGAGCGGCGTGTTCCTTCTGATAGGTGCTCTACGAAACCAAATCTGAGTCTTGTGGACACGACGCGACGACGACTGTCACCGTGGGCTGAAATGTGAAAACAAATTCATGAAATTCTCAATTTTCTCGTGAAAATGAACACAGGCAGATCACAGCCCACTGTAATCTTTACATTTTCCTTTTACCAAAACTACAAAAAACGCAAAAAAAAAAAAAAAAAAACTTCCAGCCCACAATGGGAGAGCTAATAGCTTCTTTTTTTTTCTTCTTCAAGCTTTTAACAACCCAGACTTTATGCCTTCTTGCTGGTGTCACCTTCTGACATTTCACGGCCACTCTTACTTCTGAAACAACGTCTGGCTTGCTTCCAGCTAAGCTTTGTTACTCCCTCATCAGCACACAAGAATTTGAGCCTGCAGAACCTGCACAACATCGACAAATCCAATCTTAAACTGGCATGACAGCCACAAAACAAGTCCGGGGAGGAGAGAAGCTCAGAGGAGACATGACTCAGTACTGGCAATCTGTTGGCACACGGGTTGGGTTTCTCGCTTCGAAATAAGACGATGGCTTTAATTCGTATTTACCTTCTTTGCAGCCTTCGAAGGCGACCGCCTTGTGGGCTTCTGCACATGGCTGCCCTGCTTGGACACAGAGCCGTTCTGGCGCTTCTTGGTGGGGGAGGAAGGAGTGGAGGAGGGCGTCGGCGAGGAGGAGGCCGGAGGGGAAGAAGCGGCGGGGAGAGCCTCTGTCCCGAGAACGGCCATCTCCTCTGTGGCCGTCAGATGCAGGCTGCGGAGGCTTTCGTATGTCTCCTGATCGACGACCAGCAGCCTTGTCTCGTTTTCTACTGCCTTGATCCGCTGTACCACCTGGAGGAGGGACACGATCATCATTTGATTTACAGATTATTAATTTTCGTTATCCAGGTTTCATTACGCCAGGTTTGGCTTCTGTACGATAACAGCGCTTCGCAAAAGTGCTCAAAGTCGCTGAGTCACATTTTGCCACATTAAAACCACAAACCACTAGGATTTTTTTTGTGACAGACCAACAAAAATGTGAAGTTCAAGGAAAATGACGTTTTTTTTTTTTTTTTTGCCACAAATAAAATGCTTAGAAGTGTGGCCTGCATTACTCTGAATCCCTAACTCCAGAGAAACCAGTTTTCTTTGGGATTCGCCAAGCTAGCTAATAGAATCTGGCTGCACTGCACAAACCATACCCTCTGTGAAACATGGTGATGGATGTAACATGCTGTGGGAACGCTTTAATTCTGCAGGGAGAGGGATAAGGTTGCAAAGCATAAATAAAAACATGACATTGTGATAATGTTTAACACTACAACGACCATATCTATTGCTGTCACTAACATGCAAAGGTTGAATGCATGGAAATTGGTGATATTATGATCAACAAAATATTGCATTCAAGCAGTCCTTTGTGTTGCAATAGTAAACATGTTGAAATCGAAAGTGATGATTGTGATTTATTGTACCGTGCAGCTCCAGACAGGGAGGTAAGTTTGTCTTGATGAAAAGACAATCTTGAATGAAAACCTACAGGATGCACCTTCTGTTGTGACAACAACCCTAAACATACGACAATGGAATGCTACAATGAGCTACAATGGAATGCTTTGGACGAAAGCCTGTTCACGAGTTAAAATGGCCCAGTCAAAGGCCAAGCCTATATCCAGCTGAAGATTTGTGGCAAGACTTGGAAATGAATGTTCACAGATGCTCTCTATCTTATCTAACTGAGCTAATTTTCAAAGTAGAATAGCCAAAATATTCGGTCTCTAAATGTGAAAAGCACAACTATGGTGGTCCACAACGGGCCACCGAAGTTGTAAAACCAAAACCTAGCATTAGATCAATTGCAGGATAATCAGTGACGAGTTTATATCTTTCAATGACACACATCCAAATTACCCGCATCTCTTGCATAATAAGGAGTGAGGGTCTGTTTTGGAGGTGGTCTGCAACAGTTTAAATGTCATCAAACATCATTATCCAACTAGTTTAATCTGTCCCACTGAAATGAGAGGACGGATCACATCCTGAGAGCTGAACCCAGCGACCAACAGCTTGATTTTTTTTTTTTTTTTTTATCTCTGCTGCAACAAGGTCACAGAGAGAGCCTGACGGGCTGTACACAGATAATTATAAAACCCCCTCAGACTCTCTGTGAGCAGGAGCCAAGTCCTCGGAGAGAAACAGCCCAGTTCAGGCAGAACTGGAGACAGTTTTAACCTAATTTACGGTGGCAGCAGCGGGTTGGCTTGTTTGCAGCTTTTTCTTGGCACAGACGCGCTGCGCAGGCTGTAGCTGTCTGGAAAAGCACGTTCTTATCTGTGGAAAGTTTTTTTTTTTTTTTTTCTCAGGCTGAGTAAAAATCTATAATGTCAACGCGTTCTTTGTTTTCTAAAAACAATAAAAAGATTTTTTTTTTAAATTGGAGCAGTGGGTGCCTGACTGTTCTGATTGTTTCAGTAAGCCAGCATGACCTGTTGATGCACCCCCTGCAGACAGAGATGGCCCATCCTGTAACGTGAGTGACAATCATCAATATGAATTCCCACGCGTGGAGATGCACTCGCCTGGTGGTGCGTCTCTCGCTCCACGTTGACTCCGTTCACCGCGACCACCCTGTCCCCGGCGCGCATTCCCGACGCTTCCGCCGGGGACCCCGGCTCCACTTTGCGGATATATTGGCCGTTCTTCCCTTTCTCGCCGTGCAAGTGGAACCCGTACCCGCTGTCCCCCTTTGCCATGATGCAGAGCCGCGGTTTGCGCTCGTTGGCCATTTGCTCTTTCGTGCCTCAATCCTCCTGCAGACTCGGTTATAAACTTGTGGTGGGAAAAAAAAAAAAAAAAAAAAAAAACTCAAAAGATGGGGAGTTTAGGAGAGCAGGGTTAAACTTCCAGTGCGCAAAACCATGTCTGCTCCCTGCAGAGCAACACGAAAACTCCCACAAAAAGGCATCCAAATGAAGTCAAAAACAGCAAAAGAATTAAAAGACAAAAAGTTAACAGGCAGCGCAGTTAAAACATCCTGGGTGGTTTGCATCCAGTCTGCCAGATCGTGTTTCTTCTGCTCAGGCTGCAGAGCACTCGAAAACTCATCCGCGCACCAGACTTCGGGTCCTCCGACAGAGCATCATTGCTGCCTCTGCAGACATAGTAAAAGCGACAGAGGTCACCATGGGCTCGGCCGCCTCTCAGCATTTATCCATCAGGGCAGCCTGGAGAACACACGCTCATCTGCAGGAGCGCCAAGCGCTTGTCCACAATAGCACCACCTTCCTCCAAAACAGAGGTTGCGAAAGAAAGTTCAGGAGAGAGTGAGTTTAAAATGACGCAGTGTTGCCCCCTGGTGGAAGGAAGTGTTCCCTCCCCTCTCCCAAGAACGCTCTACTAAACAAACAAATAAATAACTTAATTTAAGCAAAGGCAACACCGCGACAGACACTGTGTTTTTTTCTGCTTTCAGGCACACTTTATTTTCGGCACTGGTGTTCTAAACAAGTGTGACTTGGTTGTGGGGCTGAAAATATGACAAAGCCTCCTGGTTTTTATGAAAAGTGTTGAATCCTCAGATGAACCATCACCAGGGCAGCCAAAGGGATTAGTGGATTAAAAAAATAGAATGATCACACAGGTTAATAATTTTGAATACAAACCTCACAAATCATTTTGAGCTTTTTCACATTGTGTCATTGCTGTGTATGTTTTTGTGTCCCGACTAAAGAAAACCCCTCAGCAAGATGCTGCGCCCACCATGTGTCACTGTGAGAATGGTGTATTAAGGATGATGCCGACCTAAACAGGCCTAAAAGTTTTACTTTGGTTTCATCTAAAGTTTCATGAAATTGATTGAATACATGCTCACCCAACATAAATCTGAAAGTGATCAGGAGTTAAAACCACACAAAAAAAACAAACAAACAAACAAAAAACATTCCTCTCCTCTCGTGAAAGTACCACCAATCAGTTGATTCTTGCCAGTAAATAAATCAAACTGCCCTGATTCAGGCATAATACATCCTTTCAAGATGTCGTTCAGTGCTAAATAACAGTCATTCTAAATACACAGCCAAAACAAATGGTATAGACAAAACAGAGGCATTATAACGAGCAATACCTCTCCTTGAAAACAGACCATAAAAACAAAAGGGATTAATGTTGTTTGACAGTCTTCTGATTATCTTATATTAGAAGAAAAAAAGATGCAGTTTACAAATTCATGATAACAAAAAATGCAGTGAAAGTCAAGAAATTCCACGTCAGTATGAAGCCCCATCGGTAAAACGTCAAGAGTGCCTTGTGGTCCACCAGTGCACATCTTGGATCAGCAGCAAGACAGAAATCACTGGCAATTCGTTGCAGGTTTTGAGGTGAAAGGCTCAACATCGGCACTCCCCAGAGCCTCCATCTGGATGAGCTGTGAAAAAATCTTGAGAGAAAAGACTTGCACACAATTGTAGCTGTTATTTATGCTTCAATGGCAGCCATTACCTAGAAGGAACAATTCATAATGTTCTGACTGTTTGAGTATTCAGTGAATTCCTAGTTCAGAGAACAATTGCTACGTCAAATCTGGACACAACACAGATGTACATACATAGTGTATGTTAATCTCGTCCAGTGAACTGTCTGGGAATGTGGCCAATGGGCAAAATAATAGGAAATTTAACTTTTAAAAGAATTGCATCAGTTTAACAGTTTTAATGGCACTCTGAATGGACCAGATGTCAATAAAGGGAAGAGAGATAAAATTAAAAACGTGGGAAGTGGTTTGATATTTGGAGCACGTAATGTGTTATTTCAACACATTCTCACTCCCGACTCGTCATATATTGACGCTTGGGCAGGTTCCCTCAGCGTCACATGTTGACTTCACATCTTGATGTATTAAGTTTTAGGCTAAGTACTTTTTTTTTGTTATGGTCATGATAAAAATTTTCATTAACACTCAAAATAAGAATATTAATGTTATAATCACCACTGTTAAGAATAAGTCTCACAGCAATGTCCAACCTCATTTCCGCCGCAGTAGAAACAGGAAAATCCACAACCACTTTTGCTAGGAGTTTTTCTGCAAACTGAAATATACAGCTTCATTTACTGATTCAAATTTTAGGTAACAAATAAATTAATTCACTGTACATGTCCATTTTAAGTAGGGGGAACATATTATTTCAGGTGGCTGAAAGAGCTACAATATTTTGTTCCCCTATCCTAACTTTGGGAAATAAAGAGGAAATGTTTTCAAACTTGCAGGATTTCTTGTTGATGATGAGGGGAATCAACACAGTAAAAGACTTACAGGTAAATTAATTTGTTTCCATTTTATGTAGGGGGAACAGATTTTATCAGGCGGTTAAAATATTTTATTCCCCCATCCTAACTTTGGCAAAAAAAGAGAAAATGTTACGAAAATCACAGGATTTCTTGTTGATGATGAGGGGAATTAACACAGTAAAAGACTTTGCAGGTAAATTGATTTGTTTCCATTTTAAAGAGGGGGAACACATTATTTCAGGCCGCTGAAATATCAATTTTCTCCTCTTCTCCCCCCATAACTTTGGGAAATAAAAATCAACTGTTTCCAAATTCTAAAAAATTATTATGTGTGATAGCATACTAGACATTTCCTTAATCCAGTAATCTGTCATATTTTACATTAGAACGTGATTGACCAAAAAGTCTACACTCTGATCTTTTCAGGAAGTCTTTATTTTTGTGCCCTGCTATCGGCCAGCTTCCCTCCTCCTTTATCAGAAATGAAAAATTATAAATGCACACTACGTGTTGGAAACCTGTTTGTTTACTGACTTTTATTTGTCAGGCTTACGAGACAAAAGCTGAAAAAAAAAAAAGATCGATTCTCTTCGCGTTTAAAATGACACAAAACAGCGTAAAAAAGACCTCCACACAGGACCTCGTTTATTTATTTTTATTTTGATAGCTGCCGATTAAACTGAAAGTTACAACATTGACATGATTATTATGAGTAGTTTTTACAGAGAAGTCGATCAGAAGCGCAGTGAAAATGGTCAGATCCGCCCACCGGATCCACTTCTCTGGCTGCAATACGCGCTCCCGACACAGGGGGAACAGATTTTCACAGGGGAACAGAATTTCTCACAAGAACTCATCCCACAAAAACCCAAGAAGAAGAATAAGCTGACGTCATCATTTTCGACATTTACATTCCGGTGAGTAGAAACCTTCATCTGGCAAAATGTTGTTATACTCTAAAACCAAAAATAACTCCAACGTGTTAGGTTATACAGTTACTGATGGTAGTTTCAGGACTTAAAACTACCATCAGTAATCGTAGCAAACAGCATAAATTAGCAGAAGCGGAAATCAGTACAAAACCAGAAATAGTTGAAACAGTAGAACAGTGAAACTGTTTAATCAGTTGCTACGTTTCGGTTGCCTAGCAACCGAAACGTAGCAGAGCAGTGAAATATAGCAAAACATTAAACAGAAAGGATCAGAAGAGGCAGAACAGTTTGATATAGGAATTGCTAAAACTTGCAGAAGACCTTAAAAGATAGGAAAACCAGTAGGCATACAGAAAAGTTGACAAGCAGGATGCATAGAAACAGATAAAAACAGAGCACAAGAGAAAAATACATTGAAAGAATAAGAGAAATTGTGACATGGTTGTACTCTAGAGAAATTTGACAGAAAACAGTAAGACCTGTAGCAATAATAGTAATAATTCCATAAAGTAGACACACGTAGCTACATTTTAATGCATAAATTATTTCTCTACAGTGAAATATGTATGAACAGCATCATTTTGTTTGTCAAAAAGCAGAAAAAGTTCAAAAACGGCAGTTACTAGAGTGTACACTCTAGCAACTGTTGAGAATGGTGCTATTCAGGAGAACAGCACCATTCTCCTGAAGAAGCTGAACGCTTTGATATATGAATTAGTGAAAGATAGCAAAAGTAGTTAAACGACGAAAAACGTAAGGAAGACTGGATAATAAATAATAGAATAGTAAGAATTCTCACTACTAGTGTTTCTGTTTTAATAATAATAAAGAACTAGTCAGTGAGAATGTCTTACTGTTTTCTGTCAAACTCCTCTGGAGTACAGTCATGTCACACTTTCTCCTATTCTTTCAATGTATTTTTCTCTTGTGCTCTGTTTTTATCTGTTCCTATGCATTCTGCTTGTGTACTTTTCTGTATGCCTTCTACTTCTACTGGTTTTAATATTGTTTAAGGTCTTCTGCAATCTTTAATCAATTTTAGCAATTCATATATCAAACTGTTCAGCCTCTTCTGCTCCTTTATGGTTTTTGTGCTGCTATGTTTCAATTCTTCAAATATTTCTGCCTTTGTAATAATTCCTGCTTCTGCTATTTTATGCATTTTCCTATGTTGCTATGTTTCACTGTTCATCTGTTTCAACTATTTCAATTTCTTCTGCTTTCTTCTACTTCTTAAGCTTTTCTCTACTTTTTCTTGCAGAATGACTATAGTCTGCTGCAGTCATTCTGCAAATATGCATTCTCACGGCTGTTTCGCTAGGAACAGCTATTTTTTGTAGTTCAATATTACGTTCTTAGCACAACAAAGACGTTTTCTCTTTTGTTTAATTCTAAAACATTTACAGCACCTGTGACTCAGCCTATAGTTTGAAGCTATAATTTTATGAAGAAATGTTGCTTTCAGCCAAAATTAAAAACAATCATTTGTATTAATCAGGAGGTGATATGAGATATTACACCCCTATACTGCTTATTGTGTAGCTGATACAGGAAAAATAAGTGCTCGTGTGTCTGGTTATTCGTAGTTTGAAAATTGTACTATCTACACAAGGAGAGCGGTGTGGGAGAGTGGCTAATTATTTTCTGCGCTGCATTAACCTCTCCAGAGAGTCTCTGCTGCGGATTAGCTGGAATTCATCTTGCTATGTGTTACAAATTGTTTTGCAAGAATTAAGTAACATACACCATGTTTTTTTTTTTCAGGTGATTGTACTACAGAGGTCATTCAGATGAAAACAGTTAGGCTTCTTAAACTGAAAGTCCTTCCAAAGGACGAGAAGCCAAGGCGGGTGAGCAGATCCTGCTGTTTCTGTGTGCTTTATTTATCAATAGCATCATCAAAAGTAAAAAAAAACAGAAAAAAAAAAGAAAAAAAAAACTGGAAACATTTGAGATGGGTTTTCTTGATGAGCTCTCATGCTCACTGTAATCAGTGAACTGCATTTTGGATATTGTCTAATGCTTTTAAAGAACCTTCTTCAAATGACCAATTGCACTAATAATTAGTTTGGCTCCTTATAGGAAACAAAAATCAATCCTTGACTGCAGTGGCAATTTTATGCCAGTGCTTTATCCTGCTTCTTTTATGAATGCTCTCAGATTGACGTGATATCCATATTCAACTAAACATGTGTCTCTCTGTATTCAGATTTTCAGGTAGTTAAATGGCTAAAGCTGTTTCAGCATCTGACTCTGGATGTGGTTGGCTGGAACAATTTATGTCCTATTTTACCTTTGCCCTCACGTCACAACTTAATAATAGCCTTTTGAGATGTTGAGCCTCTAATGAATGCTAAAGAAAACAGTTTATTAAGAACAAGTTGGTAAATGAACAGCCCCCCCCCTCTGCTAATTTCGTGGAATAAATAAAATTTCCACTCAATCATATTATTTAACTCCTTTCCTTCCTTCTCTAAAGCAGCTTAATTGCTTCTGAGCAGTGTTTTATGAATCCAAACCTGTCAGCTGTTAAATATTGCATTTATCATAAGACTTCCTGCTACATTATTAATCCAGCTGAAATTCCTTTTTGACCTACCCCTGAAATGGGCTAAGTGCAGTTAGATGTTTCTTTGTCTCTGGTACACTGATAAGGAGGCGCCATCAGATTGTGTAGCTTAGGTTTTAACCACAAAATATGGTTGATTGCTCTCACTGAACTAAGCTTTTTCATTACTGGTGTTTGATCTGACAATAAAGAGACAGCCAGTGCAGACTGGATAATAGACCCTGTTGTGTGATTGCAGATGACTCCATCAGTTTTTAAGCAAGAAATGATGCAGTCCTCAGAGGAGCGCCTGGATAACATCACAGAGATCCATCTGCCCCTCAGGCTCGAGACTCCAGAAGGCAACACCACTCATTGCATGGTAGATGTCAGCAAATGTTGTCATTCCTCCAGACCTTTTTAGTAATAATATATGAGATAAATCAGTTGTAATGGTTTGAGATGACACATGAACCGTTGGTCCCGAGATTGGATTTATAAACAGCTTACATTTTGTGCTATTAAAACATTATAAATGACAATCCTAACAATGAATAAAAACATATAATAAAAACATATTGTATGAAAGGTTTCTCATTATTCTTTTAGTAAATAGAGTCCATCAGTGTGCAATGTAGTCTTTGTACAATTACAGCTGTTCCTTGAAAACCTCTGAAGTTTGTCAGATGAGATGCAACCTAACTGACTTGTGAGCGAGGAAAGCATTAAAAGAAGAAGCAGCCAAGAGGCTGCAGAGTTTTAGAACTAGTATGGGATAATCTGTTGACGGGATAGCTGTGAGTCTTGCAGACAATAAATCTACTGTTGGTGGAAGAGTGGCAAGAAGAAAGCTATGAAAATCCAATTTCTAAGTTACCCACAAGCCATGTTGATAACACATCACACAAGTGGACAAAGTGATCTGGTCTTATGAAGCAAAATATGGTTTTGGGCTTAATTGGAAAATTAAATATCTGACAAACGAGTAACAATGCACATTGGCCTGAATACACCACACCCACAGTGAGGAGCAGTTCTCTGGACTACACTTCACTGTGGGTTTGGTGTGAAGATACTTTTATCTTTGCAGAAACTGGGAAATTACAGAGTCAGCAAAAGACTTAAGATCGGGCCTGCGGTTTACCTTCCAGCCGGAAAACGACTCTAAACATACAGCCAGAACAACAGTAAAATTGTTTAGATCAATTCATATTCATGTGTTAGAATAGTCCAATCCAAGCTCTCACCCACATGGAATTAATCTTTTGCAGGACATGAAAATTGATGTTTGCAGAATTCTCTCTATCCAGTCAAAAAAAAAAAAAGAAACAAATTCTCAGCTACAAAAATAATTTGCAAGAAAATAAGTTTCTATAGTAGTAAGCAAAGCTGGTAGAGACAGACAAATATTGACTCAAGAAGATTGAATACAACTACACGGCAGACTTTTTATCTACTTGTGAGAAATGTGAAAATGTGTCTTTTTTCCAGGAAGAAAATTACTGGAAGACATAACTTAAACTTCTGTTCAAAGTTATGCCCTACTTTGTGTCGGTCTATCATATAAAATACCAATAATGTGATGCACTTTATGCACCAAATTAGCTTCCATCAGTCAGCAGCTGCTACTTGACCAGCATACTTTGCTGTCAAAAGTTCATTCAAGGTATTTAAAATTAATAAATACCTCCTCAGCAAATTAAAAAATTTGCATTTCACCTTGTATGCTTTTCTGTTGACTTATTAAATATGCAAATCTGAAAGTGACAAATATCCAATATGGGCCACTTATCCTGCAGGGATAAATGAAAGTCTTGCTGAGTATCCACCAAATAGGTCAGAACAGAAGTAATTTAGATTAACTTCAATAAGCTATGTTGTTCTATATATAGCTTGTAAGATTTAGAGACGTTTAAAACAGGCAATGCTACTTTTAGATTTTTTCCGCTTAATGTCTGAATCCTGGGAACTGCTTTCTTTACCTCTTAAAACACAGGTAAAACCATTTCAGATCCTCTTTCTACTGTCTGCATACATGTCATTCAGTCTTGAGAACTCTGGAATGCTAAAAGTTTCTTGTAGTATTTTCCAGGTGCAGATAAGCAAGGAACAGATAAATTACACAATGATAAAACACATTTGTTTTGCCAGACTCTATCCAGTATTCTGTATTGTAAAACTTGATTAACTGTGAAGTATAATAATTTTTTTTTGTTATCCATCTCATGCCTTAAGGCAAGCTTCATTACCTAAATCAAACAAAATAGGTGTCGGTCAGTTGCTGTTTTCTTCGTTCTTGATAATGCTGTTTGTTCACTAATGTTTTCTAATAAACCTTTTAGGCCTTAACTGAACAGCTGTATTTACACTGAGATTAAATAAAAGACCTGTGGACTCTAAATATTAATTACTTTGTTGCATAGTACTTAAATAGGGGTATCAATCTACAAACTACTAAATGCATACCACCTTTCGGTTTCCAAGTTTTTAAAGAAAATGTGGAAACCATTATTTTTTTTTTTCTTCACAAATGAGTGCCATCATATGTTGACCTGTCACATACAATCCTAAAACAGAGGCTTAAAGCTTGTGGGTGTACTGTTTCAAAATGTGGAATGGTTTAAAGGTGCATGAATTATTTTGCAAGACGCTGCTTCAGAAGGAGTTCTTTAGAAATATGCATGCATGTGTTTTTTTTTTTTCAGCTGTCCCCAGTAAAACCGGACCATCCGATTTTCCAGCCTTACCCATCAGAGCTGGTCTTCCAGAACTTTATTCCCTTACAAACCTACAGTTTGCCTCTGCTGCTTCTCAACAATGACCAGGTTTGATCAAATGAAAATTTGAATCTTTCAAATACATCTGATTAAAAGCAATATATGACTTCATGAGTCTTTCAGTCATCACATATTTGGGGATAAATGGACAAAACTTGGCTTGTCCAAGCAAAAATAAACATGTTGTGTCTTATTATAGCAGCGTTGTGTGCAAGTAATGGCAAATAATTGCAAAAGTTCATGGTGGATTGAAACAGACATGTACAAGCAGGAGTCAGTTTTAGTACTCTGTGAATTCTACTTTGTTTCAGCTGTTTCAGCAATTGTTGTTTTGTTTAAGGTTGCACACCCTGTGAAGTTGGACCAGGATATTTCAGAACAGTTTTACGTGGCTGGTCCAGAGACTGGGAGAAGCAAAATAGCACCAGGAATGAGTGCCAGTTTTATGGTATTCTTCACTCCACAGGAGAGCAAGGTGCTGTTCCTAATAATATTCATTACAAAATTTATGAAGCAGAAAGTCTTAGGTAGATAAAATATTGTGCTTCTGGGAGGATGTATTTGAATTTAGAAAACATTTTCTTAGAGTTACAGGGTAGCTGTTTGAGGGGACTTGCTGTCAAGTGTAGAAATCTAATTTCACTGTCATAGTTATTATTTTCTTTAACAGTTATCAGAATGATCTTTTTATGTGATGATGATGCCCTGGCTTTGAGTTTAGTGGTAAGACTTAGGAATCACATCTCTTTATCTGTGGTGCTTGTGACTTCCTTGTAAGCTCAATTTTATCTTTATAGCAAAGGCTGTTTCACGTTTGACTGAGGAGTACACTGTTATTAATACCATATGTATGTTATTAAAAACTGTAATTCAATCCAGTTGGATTGTTGAGATTTGGTGTTCAGATATGTCTAGTTTGATCTATATATTAAAAAAATCTTTAAGTGGGTTATAACTGATGTAAGAGTTTTTATTTATTTGAGTAAAATGTATATATAAACTAGTTGTGTCTATATATTTTGCGAGGAAAAAAATCTCAGTTATTCATTGGTTTGTCTTTTTAACTTTTGTGTCTGTTTCTTCTCTCAATTTAGGATTACAGCCACAGACTGATTTGTGTTTCTCCAAGAGAATGTTTTGAGATTCCAATTCGTGCCATTGGGCCCCGCGCCATACTTGACTTTAAAGATGAGATTCATTTACCTACTTGTCTAGTGAAAGCATCCACAGAGAAAACTCACTTTGTTTGCAACATAGGCAACTGTAAGGCCAATTTCAAGATGCACACAAAAAGGTTAGAACTAGTACATGTCATGAGTTCAAATGAGATATTTCTCATACATTTTATATTCAAAACAGATGTGAATAAAACTGTTCAAAATGAAACAAAAAAAAAGCAACTTTGTTTAGAAAATCTCCAGGAGCTATAGTGTCTGGAAACATTGTATAAGATTTCAATAATCACAGATTTATGTCTCAATTGTTCATGGCCGATTTTGTTGTGAACAGTCCTTTCTCAGTGACGCCCTCTACTGATATTCTCGATGTTGGGGAAGGCATCCAGGTGACTGTGATTTTCCAGCCCATGAAAGTTGGACAGTTCCAGGAAGACCTCATCCTGCAGTATGACACTGGTGAGACTCATTTAAGCTTATCGTCAAAATGTCCATTGTGTCCAAATACTTTCCTTTCACTATCCTTTTGAAGTTAACATTGGTAATTTTGAAAATATTCCAAATTACAATTCAGTGGGAATTATAGAAACTAAAGGGCATTAACTAGAAACAAACAACTACATGCAAGCACAAATATAACAGTTTATTTATAGACAGAAATCTAAGTGAAGCTAAACTTTAATACCTTATATCAAATATACTTATATTTATATTACTTTATCTACAAAACCTACTTTACTGTATGCAGACCACAGGCTCAATTAAGTGGGCTCGCTTCTGAGCTCTAAAAGTCAACTGCACATTTTATGATATTACTGCATGTGGGGGTATGACCTCTTCTGCACCTTCCTCATCAAGTTCACTTGCATGAAATCTTATTGTTTAGTCAAGATTATGCTAAAATATATTTTCTTCATATTTAAAATCCCTGTTAAGGGCTAGTCTTTTAATATTTTATATTTCCATGTTTCTTTCTTCCTTTTTGTATAAAGTCCAATAAATACTGGTTAATTCCAGTGAAATTCTTCCAATGTTGAATTTTGCAACACGAACAAAAACAAACTTTAATTTTGAGGACATGATAGTGATTTCATTGTTACTGTCCTTATTGGTGTTATTTCATCTAAAACAAAATCCTTACACACTGTAAGAGGTGACCTAAATGAGAGGCTGCACACTTTCAGAGATTTGTATACATTTATTTGACAGACTGTGAAACTTATATCTATATTCTTGTTAAACCTGCTGTCATTTAACATGAATATTAACTCAGAGAGGACTCTCCTATAATTTCGTAACATTAAATATGGCCGATAAATATAATCTATTTTAATATTAACAGTTCCAAATTATATGTATGAGTGGTCTGAAGACACAAATTGAGACTAGAAATATAGTTTGGAGCTTGCATAAAATAGAACTGGAAAGGAGAAAATATATTTGCTGTAGTCATGGAGATAAACACCTTAATACGATTCTGAGACTAGCAATGACCCGAAAGCAAAACAGAGTTACTGAGTTACAACACACAAACAGCCAAACACAGATTCACAATAAGAGAAGTGGCAATAATGTCTGTACTGCATGTCAGATTTGTTAGATGGGCTTTTGGTTGTATTTCCTGTTTTTATGTCACACTATCTTCACAGCCTTGCAAATACATTCCCTAAGGTTATTAACTCACCGTGCATATGTTCAGCTAATAGCCATGAGTACAAAATTTATTGTTTTGTCTGCATTACTGGCATAATTAGTGGTTACTGTTCTATCATCATGGCTCTTTTGAAACACCTCCTGATGGACCGTGTTGAAATCTGAAGTCATCATAGAAAGCATCAGAGCTGCTAAAAACACCAAAATCACAAAAGGATAGTTTCTGTATCAATATGTTATGTTTGTACTCCACCAGTACAGATTGTACTTTGCAATACAATCAACAAATTTATTATGAGATAAAAGCATTGATTGAATTTTTAATCAATGCTTTAATCAACAATCGTTACATGCAAGTCAAGTTTATTTGCCTAGCTGTCTTTCAGCAACAGAACCCAGAGTCTGAGCTCCATAAGAAGAAGTCCTGTTTTTGGAAAAGGGTCATGGCTGGACTGTAGAAATGAAGGAAATATAAATGGAAGTCATTTCAAAGACCTTGTGACATAGAAAGATGTAAACATGTGTATGTTTGTGTGAAGTATTTTGTGTCGTGTGTTTTGCCCTGTCGGAGAGTGACAACCTGCCTGCTCTCACCTGGTTGAGCAGGTGAGTGGATGGATGGATGGATGGATGGATGGATGGATGGATGGATGGATGGATATTGAATGAAAAACCTTTGACCTCTCTTCCAAGCAGTGTTCAAGCTTTGTTTAAAAGTTTTGTACAAATTTTTGTCTGCAGTCAGATTTTTTTTTTTTTACTAATGAACAGCAACCATTCATCTGCTAGCTAAATGCTGGGGTCTAAAAATAGTGACTTCAAAACATAAACACATTAGGGACTGGGATAAATAAGCTCTAGTTCTGACCCAGGCTGGTCACATAAGTCTCTTCGAAAGCTATTTTCAGACTTTCTGAATCCTGTGATATTTTACACATGCCAAAAAGGAAAAAAAAAAAAGTTTAATCGTGTTGGCTATGCATCATCAAGGTAGACATATTTCTCCTTTTAATAACCGTGTGTGTGTGAAATACTGCTGATCTTTTTTCTTTTTTATTTTATGGGGAATAGATTCTTTGTCTAGCTTTTATCTTTGCATATTTGAAGTTTGATAACATTTCCTTACCGTAGAGTATGAATAGAAATAATAATATCATTTCAAATTTGAAGTTGTTGAAGCTGAAAACATGAAAATTGAAAATTGAAGCATGGTCAGTACAAAATGTACAAAGTGGTGAAATGACCAACACCTGAACAAATCTGAAAAATAGATTGCACAGTTCATCTGTGTGTTTTAGTGTGTCGCTTTGCATGCACGCCCAGACCCGCGGCATCATATCTGCTGCTTTCTGTTCAAAGCCAGTGCAGTGTTACAGCTTGCTTTGCTGTCTGTGCGATGTTTTAAAATCTTTGTTGTGTCTTGAAAACATCAGACTTTGTTGCTGCCACCAATTTTAAGCACAAGATGGACAGCGCTTAGGGATTGCTGAAGCATTTACTTTGACAGGTCTGCAGCACTGATGGGACTCTGATGGTTGTTTGCAAGCACACCAAACAATTTAAGAAAAGGCAGCGTACACAAACAAAACATACAAGCGTTCAGACTCAAGCATGTGTGGATAGTTGTACTCTCCCACAAACCTCCTGCGGCATCTGCAGTAATCAATGTATTGAGGGAGCTGATGAGCCCTGCTGCTGGGTTCTCAAAGAAATTATGAGAAAAGAAAGCCAGCAGGAGGAGAATCGGGTAAGAGACGTCCGTGATGGAAGCTGAGCAATAAGCTGTAGCTCTCCCTGCCTGTCAGCTCCTGTCATAACATCACAGTCCTAAGAGATAATTGCTTTTCTCTCTGTATCCCACAATTCTTGTTTCTCTTCCTCTCATTTCCTTCCATCATTCATCGTCCACCTCATATGTTTTTTGTTTTTTTTTGCTTCTAGTCAATTGATGATATCTCAGCAATTTACAGACATTCCTGTAGAAATAAATCAGCCTTTCTGAGGCTCTATGCCATGCTTTATATATATATTCTCTTGCACATGATAGAACTGTCTGTGGTAATTAGAAGCAAACTTGAGCACTCTTTAAATCTCACTATGCATTTACTTTTAATTACAAGCAGATTTTACTAATCTACATTTATCTATATCAAATATTCTTTATCTAGCAAAAACTATTCACTGTTTGCTTTCTAAGTATTTTTATTTCATTTCAGAGCATCTCCACAAGTCAGTAATAGAAACTTTTTTCAGATTCTAGTCACCTATCACTCCTTATAAAACCCAGCAAGAGATGGATTTGATTCTTTTATTTATCTTTATTGAGAAAATCTTTAAACTTTAATAGATTTTCTAATTCAAACTTTTACCCTTTTTGAAGGATTTTGAATCTTATTGATTGATCACTGGCTTTTCCTATATATGTTTTCCGAAACAGCCAGCTGTCTCAGATATCAGAACCATTTTTCTTTCTTTAGGTCCACTTGTTTTAATTTGTGGTTTTAGTTATTGACATTCAATAAAATCTCTGTTCCCTTTTAAGAAGCAACATGTTAAATGATTCATTTAAATGAAAATGTGGAGAAGAGCTCATTTAGATAGATGAATGCCATGAAAAAGGCAACAAAAGAAGCTGCTTAGGCCTACAACTGGGATTAAAAAAAAGTATTTCTTGCTTTGGTCTTATGATTGTTTGCTGGCTTAAGATAACTACAAGGAAAATAAAACGTAACTCCCTCGATTAATGAAGATCATTAATGAAAGAATATGGTGACTGCCTGCTGAACACTTTCTTTTATGTTCATTGAGGTGGGACAGAAAGACATAGCTGTGTCTGATGTTGAATTTGAAAGGCCACGCTAAAATAGAATTACATTTTTCAATATGTGTTGAAATGACAATTATGTTTGATTTATGATTATTCTCCTTATACTGTTCATAATATCAACGTGAATCTACAGTCATTCAATAAATTAGAATATGCGTTCAGATTAAAAGTACATTTTGAAAGTAATGTTTAATCGGGAATTAATCATGCTTTAGAATATGCCCACATTTTTGTCTTAAAATGTTTTGTTATACGCCTCATGTAATATTCTGATGTTAAATGTATTTTAAACTGGATTGTCTTGGGCCTTGCAAATCCCATTCTTTCTCTACTGAACTGAGCAGACACTTATCTAGCAACCTTAGATGTGCTTCTGAAGTTACTCACATCAAAGAGGTTTTATCTGTTAAAAAACTAGATAGTGTGAGAAAAATCACCATCGCTGAGCTGCTTGTAAAAATGTTAAACATTGTTGATCTTATTACAAACCACAGAAGCAAAAGGCCACAGCCAAATGTGTTCAGTCAGAATTTTGCTTTTGTCATTACCAGAATAACAGTGTAACTCTGCATGTATTCATATGTACCTGCAATAGAATATTTTAATTATAGTGGAAATTTTACAAGAGACGTTCACCAAACAAGGACTAAAAGAAAATCATTTCGCCTTCATGCGTAAATTGCATTGTCTCTGATTTGAATGTAAACAAAGAGTTACTAAATTTACATGGCTCCTTGTTCTTGGTGGCTTTATACAAAACCTGATTTTGCATCTTTTTTTTCCTGGTTGTTGCTTTAATCAAGGACAAACTCAATGACTAGTTCTGCTTCAGTTTTAATTATTTTTTTTTTTTTACAATTGTCTCACATTGTCTTCAAGCACCTTCTTATACAGCTGAAACAGACAGTTTTATTTATGTATGACTTAAAATTGTGGCCTTTGTTGAGCTTGCTATTATTTATTCAGAATATTTCCTTTAATTAAATTTGTTTTGTAAAGTAAAAATGGTAAAAATCACTCCATCTCACCCTCTCTTATCAAGCTAATGAAACAATTAAAGCACTGGTTTTATGACTTTTAACAGGATTGCTTGTTTTCTACATCTTTCTCTCAGGTGAAGATGTCCACATCAGTTTGTTTGGGACTTCGGAGGAACTGAACATCTGTCTTCAACCTGAGCCTGTAAATCTGAAGAAGACTTATATCTCCCTGACCAGTTCTCAGACAGTTTCACTCACCAACTGCAGTGACATTCCTCTTAAGTACCATTGGACAGTGTTGCCAAGTCAGGCAGAAGATGACCTGTCCTTTTTCAGGTTTGGATTAGAAAAAGCTTAAAATGCACACAGTCAAGCTTTCTTACTGCATTCGCTTTCTGTCCGTCAGCAGCTTTTTGCTCTTCTCATGAGCCAGTTTTTCCACTTTGGCCCACCTTACTTACACTTTGTATTCCTTTTCACCTTCTGTCCACTCTCCAGGGAGAACTCTGTGCTTCAGCAGTTGGAGGAGAAAAGGGAGGGAAATATGTGTCGACCTAGTCGGTGCGAGTCTGACCCCAAAGCGATCCATCACCCCCTGCTGCTGTCCCAAAGCCTGCAGGAGAGCAATAGCCAAGCTGCAGAGGACTGCCCTCCTACACTTTCACTCAGCGGCATAACATTGGAGCCGGTGGTGTGTTTGCATTTTCACTTCTTCACTGTACTATCCTTTCATTCTTTTTTTTATTAAACCACTAATTGTTTTCACCTTACACCTTACGATATAAGCTTTACAGTTGACACAGTGGAGTTAGAAAAGTACCATTCTCCATACAGCTGCCAAACCAATTTGTCATGACATTCAACAGTGTCCAGCTCTGTTGAATGTCATGTTTAGCATTATTGCACATGGGGATGTTAGACCTGGATAAATCAGCTCAGTCATGGAAACCCATTCCCATGAAGCTCTTCACACTGTCCTTGAGCTAATCTGAAGGCCTTGTGAAGTTTGTAGTTATTGTTTGGCCAACCCTGCATATTTTGTGCATGAGCATCAGGCAACGTCAGATTGTGATTTCATTTGGCCTACAGCTTCATAGCATAGTTGCTGTGCATGTGTGTGTGTGGTGGGGGTGGATGGGATGGGAGCAGGGTCAAGGAGTGTGTGTGTTTATGTATTTCAAGCATGTTTGAGAAACAGTGGACAGAATGCGAGGGAAAGATTGGTGAAGAAAGAGTGAACTATGTAATTTAGTCAATACACAAATTTTGATAAGATATTTGGGGATAGTAGTAGGGAACACAAAAACTTTTTTTAAACTCCTAACATACACACACGCGTGCAAACACAGTTCTTGGTGTGTCAAGTTCGCGACCAGTATTAGGTATCGCTATTTTCTGTTTTACATCTGCATCATGATTTCACTAAATTAATGATCATTTTTGCTTCAGAGGGGAGAGCTCTGGCCTAACACTACAGCAAACTTTCTCATCGTCTTCAAGCCAGAGGAGGCAAAAGTTTACCAACACACCGTTTATTGTAATGTCACAGGTTAGTAGATACAACTTAAGCTTTTTGCTAGTTTTGAAATAGAATAATGAAAATGCACTATACCTACTTGCATGTAGTGTTTTAAATGTTCATATTTCTGTATTTTTTTATGCTAGCAGTATGTATGTATAGTAGTAGAATGTATGTCAAAGGATTTAGGTAACAAACACGTGGCAGACGTTTTGATCAGAAATTATTCTGAAATTTGTCTAGACAGTTGAATGTAGGGATGACGTCACATCTCACTTACTATATCTGAAGACAGAAAACAGTGAGATTTGCTAGTTTGTTTTTGTTTAAGCAATATGACATGTAGAAATAGTTGCCATAAATTCAAATTGAATATTTAGAAATATGGTGAAAGGATCAAGAACTCTGGAAATTAAATTTTTTGTAAAACGTATTTTGAGTACTTGGTCATAAATGTTGATAGAATCTCTTAAAACGTTAATTCTACTCTGTACATTTAAATATATGGAATTTGTAAATACAATTTCTTTCATGATGAAAGCCATCATAAACTAGTAATAAATCTTTTGGTTTGGTAGTTCTTCCCCACCTTGAAGCTGGCTGTTTTTACAAGTCAGGCTCAGCGCACATCCCTCTTGCTCTGTAAATTGATAGTTTTGGTTTTCTCATAAAAGATTCCCCTTTCCCCCCTGGGAGTCTGTGCTACAAAGGTTAGACAAACAAAAATGAGTCTCGGTAGCAAACTACAGGTTTGGCTGTAAACAGAGTGTCCTTCACGTTTCCTTCCCTCTCCCAGTCGGCAGAACACAATTCACTCATTTGTGCACATGTTTTATTGAGCGAAGGAGTTATTCGTGCTTGTTCTTGTTATTCATATTATTTTACTTCACGGGGCAACAATAGCTGTATTTCATACGGTAATGTTAAATCTGTCCAACATGAAAACAAGGAAAACCAGCTTCATTCCCTGAGCAGCAACTTAAGTGCAATTTGTTGAACAATTATATAATCTTAGTGGCTCTGAAAGGCAGTTGACAGCTTTGCATGTGGCCATCTTTTGTCTCCTTTGAGCCGGATTCCAAATTTCCATAAATTTCCATGGCAAGTGAGGATCTGACCAACTAATATGACATTTGTTCTGTAAAGCTTTGTGACCTAGAAAATAATGAAGCAAAACAAGCATCTATACGCATAGACTAAAGCCCATCACTGACACCAATGTAATCTGTCTTGTTTTGAAACCTGATATTTGAGAACGAACACCAGATTCTCTGTGAGGTAAAGATCTGGATAGTTTCACAAGCATAGACACACATATCATCAACGGACTACTTGAATACTTGTTAGCTTGTCCTTGGTGTCTCATTACTGTCTTCGTCCCCTTTCTTGTCACAAGAGTGGTCTCCATATGTTGGCTCATCATTTTGCACGTAGGACACACTTACACTTTTTTGTTGTTGATGGTGTCATTCTAGCTCTTAGCCAGGCCTGGTGCTTGCTAGGCAGTGTTGAGTGTTTTGCATCTTTCTTCACCACAACTGAATCTCTTCACATGAAGTTCTTGATTGTCTAGACAATTATTTATTCAGCCGCAATATTCAAAGCTTCAGTTTCCTGCTTGTGAGGCCATTTTTATGCAAAGTAATGATGACTTCACACTTTCTTTGGAGATAACCATTGCTAACACAATTAGACGGTGAATAAAATTACATCTGGACCCTCTTCTGTAGCAGTCTGTCTGCTGATTATAATGATTTCTGCTGGGCTCGTTTAGAGCTACATCTATATTAATGATATAATAAAAAAAAATAATAAAATTAGCTGATCGTCTTGAGAAAAAACACAATGACTACAGGTAAAATACATGCTAAATCTATTAAAATGCTAAATATATTTTGTCATTAAAGTCAACAATTTAAGCAAATTGACACCTGGATTATCCCAATATAATCAAAATCAGTGCAAACATATTTCAGAGTGTGTAAAACGTACCATCTGCATCAGTGACCAAACTCTTGGCAATGATTGCCAACTACCTTTAGCTTTTAAACTTGTTACATAGAAAATTTGAAATTGAATTGTCACTGTCACTGTTTAGGCAAGGAATCATCATTACCCCTTCGGATCAAAGGTGAAGGGCTTGGACCAAAACTCGAGCTCAACTATAACCTGATGGACATAAGAAATGTGTTTATAGGTGACAAAGATCATTATGAGGTAAGAACTAGAAGAGCAACTTGGAACTGTCAAAGTTGCTGCTAAAGTGGACATGTCATGCTTTTACAATTCCAATGAAGTTTGGATGTTGTGTAAAACATAAACAGAATATGATGATCTACAAATCCTTTTCAAGCTATATTCAATTTATTTCACTACAAGGACAAGATATTTAAGACTCACGTGTATTATCTTTGTTTTGATGCCTGCAACACATTCCAAAATTTTTTACTGATTTGCAAATCATCATGTTCTCTGTTTATTTATGTTTTACACAATGTCCCAGTTTTTTGGGATTTTTTTTTTTGCAAATCCACCCTTTTCTCATTTCAGTCATACATTTGGTCCTTGAAGGGCTTCACAAAAACAAAGACGACTTTCCCCACTGATGTTGGTACATTTTTCGGAAAAATTAAATTTAGCCAGGCACTTTGAAGATTTTCTGATGCTGGTTGATGGCATAATTAATTTTGACGTATCTACTTGTAGCTGCACTATCCTTGAATTTGGACTACAAAAGGGTTTTGAGAAGTAAAAATGGTGGATTTGCAAAATTGGTTAGCCTGAAGTCCATGATCTTGTTTAGTAGTTGAGTTAAAGATCTGAAAAGTGTGTTGGACGTTTGTATTCTGTTCCCTTTACTCTGACACCTCTCACTGAAAAACCAGTGCAACCAGTTGCTTTCAAAAGTCATCTATGATCAAAGTCCAGATGTGTTGTTTAATCTTTGTATAAATAGAGCTGCTCTGTGTAGAGAACAAACGGCATCATGAAGACACAGCGGAACTGTCAGGGATAAAGTAGTGAACAAATTTAATGAATGTTGTGTTATAAAACAATATCTCAAACTTTGGCCATTTTCCAGAGCCCTGTTCAAGCCTGGTGGCCCAGTGAGGTCATAATACAGGGGCAAAGCCTGGGTTCACCTTTAACTAGGACAATGCTGAACATACAGCCGGAGTTTAACAACCAGTGCATGTATGTATCAGAATGTCCCAGACCTAAATAAAATTGAAAATGTGTGGTAAGACTGGAGATTTGGAGTTCACAGGAGTCTCATCCAATCTGACTGAGCTATTTTACAAATAGCTCAGGTTTGAATTGGTTGAAGAATGTGCAGGTATAATTACATTGAATGTGGCTCTACAAAGTATTCTCATTTCACTCAGAATCTGTTTTGAAAATTAAGTTGATGTTGTCAGTCCAAGTTCAGTGAGTTGGAACTTTTTTACACTCTATTGAACTCATCCATGTGAGTTTGTAGCCTTGCATTACTGAGTGTCCATCAGAAGTTTTATGTAAAACATAATTTTACTCAGCAATGGGACTTGTGACAAAATTGTTTTTTGTTGTTTTTTTAGCTGCAGATGACAAACAAGGGACTGATTGATGCCCCTTTCAAGTTTTCTCACCCTAAGACCACATTTGGCCTGTGTTTTTCCATCCGGCCCCAGGAAGGTGTCATTCCCCCTGGGATCTGCCAGGCTGTAGAAATCAGTTTTCACAGTCGGACCTTGGGAAGCTTTTCTGAGGATTTGCTGTTAATTGTCACAGGACAGCCGCAAACTCAAATCCTAACTTTCAGGTGAAGATGGCATGTAAACATACTGTCCAAGTTAATTACAGAGACAGTCAGTATTTGAGGTTGTTAAAGTGTTTATATCAATCCAATTTGTTGTTAATCTTAATTGCATAATCAGTACTTGTGTAATTTGGAAAATGTTTTCAAATAGTTACATGTTTTTCTGCCTTTCTTTACTTCAGGGGTTGTGTAATTGGCCCCACTTTCCACTTTGATGTGTATGAACTAAATTTCGGCGACGTAGCTTTTGGTAAGTCACCTTGAAGATCAGAACATCAATCGACCTAGATTCATCCACTCTACTAATGTTCTCTTCCATATTTTATAAAATATTTCTTTCTATAGGTTTTCCAGCAACACAGACATGTACCCTTTTCAACACATCATTTGTTCCAATGACTTTTGCTTTACATGTCATGGGGGACGGGTTAGGACCTCGTAGCATTACCAGTACCCAACAGGTGTCTGATTTGTCCCCAAAGAGTTGGCAAGGATATCCAACTTGGGACCGTTTTCTTCGACCAGTGGAGTTTACTGTCAGTCCAACAACTGGCACTGTGGATGCCATGTCTGATGTCAGCATCAAGGTACCGTCGCAATGACACTGCAACAGTTTGACATTTGGCTGGTCTAATTTCTAACTTAGTGGGCACCAAATTAAATTGATAATCCCTTTTAATCTTCCTTTTAATTTTCTTAAAAGTAAATGTCACGTGTAGATTGTTTACTGTTCCAAAGATGTGTCTTGTGTAAAACTCATGTTTTATTGTGTTACGTAAACATAGTGCAATCGTAATAGTTTCTAGTATTTCAAAAACCTTACTGCAATTATTTTAAACTAATGAATTTAAACTTAATTCATGTAACTTAAATTATCGAGGGTAAAACGTTACGTTTCCCAGTTTTTGTAGAATCTTCTTTAAGGAAGTGGAACTAATTTGAACACATTTTGAAATAATGATTTTAGTCTGTGTTGATGTAAAATAAATGAAAATTAACATTCCTATAAACACTTTCTTTTTTTTTTCTTGCTTGTTTCAAATGTGTGATTAGGTTACCCTGTGCTCGAACACAGTGAAGAAATATGAACTGGCGCTAGCAATAGATGTTGAAGGTGTCGGAGAGGAAATCACGATTCTGCCTCTCAATGCCAGGTTCGACACACTCACTGCTGACAACCAGAAACATGCTCAGAAAATTCTTAAATAAAAACACTTTTCTCTTTTTCTATTACTCTGTTGCATTTAACTTTATCACAAGCTAATGCTCACTCAGTGCTTTAGATCTTTTTGTATCCATTCCCTGACTTGTACTTTAAATCAAAGCTAGGATCCAAGGGGAAGAGTAGTTTTTATAGGCATCATATTTTGACAGCAAAAACAGTTTAATTTGGCTAAAATAAGGTGATGTTGCTGTTTTTTGTTGACTAATAAACAACAGAGATCTGATTTCAGACCATTTTCAGAGAGAATGTTGTCAATCATTTTAAAATGTTGGTTTTAGTAATTGGAAGAACAAATATTTCCTGATCACAGATGAATCCCAAGTCTTTTCCTCTGTTTTCTTCATTTTTATTCTTCATCTTTTCTGTTTTTACAGGTGTGTTGTGCCTGGGATTGAGTTTGAACCTGCCATTTTGGACTTCCAAAGATGTTACCTGGGTCTTCCCTATGAAATGAATTTGCAGCTGATCAACTCCAGCAATCTTCCTGCTTGTTATGGTGTGCTAGATCAGGTGAAGTTAAACCAAGTGACTGGTGTTAGAACCAGGCTTCATTGTTAAGCATAGTACAACAAAATGACCTAAGTGTGCATTTAGTAAGATGGTTGACATGCCATGTTTTTTTTTCAGCTGTCTTTAACTG
>NW_015114003.1:142724-171318 GCF_001443285.1 Poecilia latipinna | reverse complement strand
TGTTATCCGTTATCTTGACCGACAACATAAAAAAAAAAATCGGTCATGTACTATTTTTATCCGTGAAATTACAATCATATTAACATCGGCTATTTAGTCGCATTTTATGCAGTTTAATTAATATTCACCGTGAATCCAGATCCCATCACAGATTAAGCAGATAAATACATCTACATTTTTCTCGTAGTGACAAAAACCACCCCAATAACTTTTAATAAATTAAATTAAGCGACTTCACTTAAATTAGCATCACTTCACCCCATCTGCAGAAAAATCTGCGCTAATTCATCAGTCAGTTGGATCTGTCTGATCCAAACAGATCAACTGAACTCTGTGAGTGTTTTACGCTGTGCGGTCCGGTGTGCGCTTTTACCAGGATTATTTATTTATTTATTTATTTATTTATTTATTTATTTATTGCGTGGTTTCGCTTCTCTGAAACGGACAGATGTTACGTCTGCAGCTCCTCCAGAGCGCCGCTCTCCTGGGTAACGTGAACCCAGAAGTCTCCATTTGTTGAATCCGCTGGATGAGTTACTCCGCAGTGGTTGAGCAGCGGACTGCGCATGTTACAGTCTAATTAACTTCTGCGTCGTCATTTATTTCCTCAAGATAAACTACCGGCTCCTCAAATGGATTAACACAACGTTTCATTCTCTTTAGTTTTCTCTGGTCTGTAATGGAGACTTGAATTTTAACGCGCCATTTCAACCAAAGGTTTGTAATGCGCTTCCTAACCAGACACTCCAAAACGTCCGGTCCATAACTCTTCAACACGCTGTCAGCTCCGGTCAGAAAGACACATTTAGTTTAGAGACCATGAGATGATATTCAGAAAGGATTTTTTTAATTAATTGATTTCAGTTGCCTGAGACTAAATCTCTGTGTAAAGTCTATAATGTCTGCCCATGTGACTTGTTTTTATTATTTGCTTGCTTACCTTAAAACACTGATTTAAATATTGTAATTTTTAAACTGAGCAGTAATTTTACATCCATGGAAACTCAAATGTAAATTTTAAAACTTCAATACATAAAATCAGTTATTTAACAATATGAGGTGTTTAATTTATTTTTAACATTGTATTTTTATACATTTATGCTAGGGGTGCCGAAGTCTAGTTTTCCAGAGCTACCATCTGCAGCTTTAGATGGATTCCTTCTCTAACACACCTGGACCATTGACTCATTATAAGCCTCTACAGAACTGAATGAGGGAAGTCAACCTTTTGTCTGGGGTGTTTTAGCAGGGATGCACTCCTGATTTGTACCGTCAATATGGCCTGTTGAGGGGGGCCAATATGCTGAAGTGGCCCTCGGTGAAATTGAGTTTGACACCCCTGTCTAGTTTTACATGGGGAACAATGTGTTGATGATTTGTCAGTGGAACTAGTACTGCTTAAAAAACAATATTATGGCATTATTTAAAACAAGTTCTTATATCTCGCTAAAAAGTTACTTCTACATTAATATTCTCTTATTTTAAATGTACTAAGATATTTAGACTAGAAGCTAGACCAAACCCTCTTGGTTAGATGTTGTGTTTTTGCAGTGAAGTGTGCATGCTTACATCCAAGTTGACAGCTTTCACACTGACTGCAGGATCTAGAGGCAGACGGCAGGTGATGCCACTTTTGAAAAACTCATCAATAACTCCCTTTTCTCTGTTCAAAACATTCTGCAAAAAGAATCAAATGGTGCAAAAATATAAAACCAAAGAAAATACGTAACCAACTATTTTACCGCTATGATAAAAGGCACTTTAAATGTTTTTTACAAACCTTGCGTTGAGGTTTGTCGGCAAAGTAAATTTTTTGGGCCACCTGAACGAGAAGTTGCACCAGATGAGATTCGTGCTCCAGCTCCTTCCTCAGTGCTCGGCCACAGCAGTGCATCAAGGCAGCCTGGACTTTACTCAGCCAGCTCTGGAAGTAGCGGTCAGTGTGGGTGTCCTCCAGCAGCCTGCAGGGATATTTAAACCACAAACATGTGAACAAAGGGATCTGGAAAAACAGAGTTTGACATATAAATACCAAAAACATTTAGATTAACGCTTGAAGACCAAGTCTCAAACCTCCACTTGGATATTTTCTCTTATTTTAATTGTACAAAGTTCTTTAAATGCTCAGTGAGTAAATACTTTTGCCCATTTCTCCATAGCAACTGAAACTTTCAACATCTAGCAGTTATTTACAATTTACCATCTATTAAAACAGAAAAACGTGCTTCCTGCAACGGTGGGAGTGAAATAACCGTAATAACCTGATATTGGCTGGAAAGCACAACGTCTCCCCTTTCAGAAACCGTTGGAATTTTTCAGACAGCGCAAAATATCGCAGAGTTACTGTAACGCAAAGTTGGCAGGTAGAAATGCGTCATCAGTGACACCTTTTGGGGTTGATTACAATTTTTGGTCTAGTTTCTATTTCAAATATTTTAGTACACTTGAAATAAGACAAAATTAATGTTCAAGCACCTTTTCAGCAAGATATAAGAGCGAGTTTTCAGTAATTTTTAAAATTGATTTTAAAAAACTTACTAGATCCACTAAGAGTTTTAACTTATAACAACACATTTTCCTCCCATGTTATTTACCAATATTAAAGAATTATTGGCTTAAAGCAATGCTTATTACTTGTAAGTTAGTGTTGTTTTATTTAATGTGTAATAAAATATTTGCACTAGAAACTAGACCAAATATTTTATGTTTTTTTAGTGCAGGTTCTGTTGGTTCCTAATTTTCTTAATCATATTGGATCTGAACAGTGTGGCATTTTAAGTCCTGTACATTTTTTGATCAGGCACAATGTGAGCACAGCTGCTTCTTGTAATGAAATATATTATCTAATTAGAAAACATCTTATTTTAACTTTAATTTAACACATAATCAAAGTCCTTGTGCTTAAAGTCCGACTGACCAGTACAGCTGATGAGCAATCCGTATGTTCTTCAGGGATCGGTCCAACAGCAGCGTCACCAGAGGCCCGTCAAGTTTCCACTCGCTCTTCAGAGCCTTTAAGAACAAAACAAAACAAAAAGGTTATTCAGTTATTGATATCTGACAACTTTCTGTAAACTTTGAAAAGTTCTGTGTTACTTTCTTTACCTGGACCAGCTGTGGCAGAAACAACTCCAGCGCTCCATCTGGAATCTGAACAAAATAATCTACCGCAGCTTTTCGGACCGTTTCATCCGGAAAACTGAAAGAGAAGTTTCAAGAAACAAGATTTACATACGTTTTAATGGGACGGCAGGTTTCTTAGCCAAGAACAGTTTCTATGTCAGTAAGGGCTAGAACTGCATAAAATTCTACAATATTTTTGTAGAGTTGTGGTGAAATATATTTCTCAGTGAGATATCAGAGTTTGTTTTAAGTTAATAATTTCTTGATATTGTAAAAAAGTTCTAGTTCCACTGACAGATTATTTCACTTACAATCTGGGGGGAAATGTCTCGATACAAGTGAAATAATCTGCCATTGAAACTAGAACTTTTTCATCAAAACAAGCTCCTATATCATTCAGAAAAGTTACTTATAAGTTAGTTAGTCTAATTTTAAATGTACTAAAATATTTGCCACAGAAACTAGACCAAAAATACTTGGTAAGATTTTGTGTTTTTGCATCACAGCAAACTATTTATGGAATTTTATGGCTTTAGAAGCTCAAAGATAATTTCAAATCATCCAAGTTAAGTGGAACAACTTGATTAAAAATAAATTCATTACATAAAAAAATTCTGCCATGATATCAGGAGAAAATCTGGAAACTTCCACGAGTTTGGTTCATCCTCAGATACAATTTTTCTGAAGTTTGAAGTTTTGACTGAAACATATTTCACAGTGTTTTTATCTTAAATGCAAAATTATACATTTTTATAGTTTTGGCTTAATTGCTGCTCTGAATGTTATTCTTTCAGCAAATTATCTTTTTTTGAATCTATATACTCAAGTTAACGATTAATCAATTACTAAATTAGTTGGCAATTATTTCAATAATCGATCCATCATGATTAATCCGATGAATCGTTTCAGCTCAAGTGTGTTTTAATTAGAAATGTGTGTTATATTGTTTTCCATTTTCTGTAAAGTCGTCGTGTTTCTGTTTACCTGGGCGTCAGCAGGAAGAGAGCCTCCTCTGGCAGATGAATGGGCCAGTTCTCTACCACCGTGTAGATTTCTGTCAAGTCCTCAGGATGCCACCGGGGGACGCCACCGAGAAGAAGGTGGAGGAACGTGCTTCCTTTGTCACTGCAGGAACGTTTGTCCCACAGGAAAGACTTCTCATTTTTTGTCAGGCTGATAATGCAAAGAGAAATCTGTGAAGGGTTTATGTAAAAACAACAAAACACAACCTGAATTCCTGATATTCCTACTTACAAGTAGAGGCAATGCTTTTTGGAGATGTCTGATAATTTCCTTTGCACTTCATCACAAGGATGAGTAAAGCTGATTAAGCCAGGAAGAGCGATGGGTCTGCGGTATTCCCACTCACACTGGTCGTCAAATTCAAGCTGTAAAACCAGATTAATATGTGAGGAGGGATGTTGATCTTTTAGTTAGAGAAGAAGATTAGGGTCACAGAAAAGAAATCTGATGTTTTACTCATAATTTTGGCTTTTTTCCCTCCTCAGAGTTCTGACAACTCAAAATTCTGAATGAAGTCAAAATTCTGAGAAAAGTTAGTGGCCCTTGTCCTTTTGTGTATTGAGTCGGTGTGAGGTTGTGTTGCCCGGTTCTCACCTGCAGTATGACGTCTTTGGGCTGCCTGTGGCTGTCGGACAGCGCAGGAGACGGAGGGAACGGCAGCTCAGGGAGAGAGGACATGCTGAGCAGGACAGCTCCTCTTACAAAAGTCCTGAACAGACACAGAGTAGAAAGTACAATCTACATTCAAATAAACAGAAAAAAAACCCTAATAAAATGAATTATGAAGTCTCTGCAAACAAAAAAGGGCTACTGTATTGGCTATTGATTGTAAGATCGGTTAATTTCTGTCAACTCATCACATTTGTTTTTTTGTGTCTTATTCTGCTTGGTGCATCAACCAATCACAGTCCCTAGACGACAAGGTCACACCTAGCAACAGGTTCAACCACATCTCCTCACTAAGACGGAGATTTCTGTCAACTGACTGAGGACTCAACGGCAGGAACTTTTAGGCTAATTACAACACTCTGAAAATATTCCTCCGTCTTATCAGAACAATGTGAAAATGAACAAAACATTAACATTTTTAAAAATGTGATTGGTCAGGTAGTTAGAGCTGGATGATAAATCGATAATAAATATCGCGATAAGAGACGTGATCAGTATCAGTAGATAATAGGTCTGATAGAATATTCAATGATTTCACTGAACTGACCCAGAACCACACAGCATTCTGGGAAATGTAGGCAGAGGAAAGCCTTTAGCGGCTCAATTTCTCACTGCCAGCTTAGGTTGGTGGAATCAACTCACTCTCTCACTCTTTGGTTACCTAGCAACTCTCTAGTTCTTTAGTTACCTAGCAACTCTCTAGTTCTTTAGTTACCTAGCAACTCTCTAGTTCTTTAGTTACCTAGCAATTCTCTAGTTCTTTAGTTACCTAGCAACTCTCTAGTTCTTTGGTTACCTAGCAACAACCAGTTGAGTAACTTGCGCGGAAGCAGTTTTCAACAGTGGTCTTTAGTGAAAACTAGATAAAAGAGGAAAGATCACGCCACCAATTTGGTATTATTCCAGATATTTAGGACTAAAGAACTAATTAACTATTATCAATATCGACCGATATGAAGCTCATATCATGATGCGGTTTTCAGCCATATTGTCCAGCCCTACTTTTAAATTTTTTGAGGTTAGTATCTGTAAACCTACCTGTCGCTGTACAGGGGCAGAACAGCCCAGCTTAAAAGTTCTGGGTTTCTCCCCCGCTTTGTGCCTTTAAGGCGCAATGTCAGCATGGACTCGTATGGCAACTCACTAACTCGAACAGGAAACACCATCCTGAAATTTAAAAACAACAAGGAGCCTTTTGACTGTTTTTCATCTTTCAAATTATGCATTTAAAATCAAAAAAATCATTACGAACTCTGGCCCTTACAGGCGGTTGCAGCAGATGTTGTTTCCTTGTGAGAAGGCCGTGCTGATATTCTCCGAAACGCCGGTCTCACAGATCTTTGTTTCTCCGTATGTCAAGTCACAGGAAACGGAGAAACTTTCATAATTACTGTAATTGTCAAAAGGTAAAAAATAAGGATTTGTGCCTTATTAGTTTCTGTTCTGGATGGATGAAGGAGAATAAGTCTGAGCGTGAACGTACGTCATCCAGCTCGGGTTTAGTTTGTAGATGGAAACTATGCTGAACTGCAAAATCTCCTGATTCTTATCGACATCGTCGGTTTGGGGTGTGCCGATAAGTTTGTGGGATCTGAAGTCTGACTGGAAATTGTCAAAATATATCTGCAGCACTTTGAGCAGAGCCCCACTGAGCATGATCAAGGCTGAAATCAGAAACAGAACGGGTCAAAACTAAACAACCTCACTACTACATGTTCTAATTCTGAGTCATTGCTGCATGGAAGAACATTGTTTTGTGAGTCTAATGAACCATTTCTGTGTTGATTTATTTAGACCCAGTGATTTACAGGTTCATCGTATTTTTGTGTAAAATCTCCAGAAGTGGGTAAAGTACCCAGAAATTGTACTCAAAGGCTGCTCAAGAGCTGAGTAACTGATCAAAACATAATTTTTATTTAATATTTAAAAATTACATCATTAAATGAACTATCTGCAGCTTTTGTTAAATTTTCATATTGAAAAAAATTAATTTGGGAAAATGTTTCATTTGACTGATTTTATTACTTTGTAATTATGTTATTTATATGAATTTTGGTCCTTAAAACACCAACATTTCTACAAAACTTTATGCTTTGACAATAAGATCAAATGTACAATTGACAGAATCAGACTTGTGTTTTGGGGGGTTGTACAGCCTCACTAGTTTATGGTCCAACACACTGTGTTGCTCCTTTCATTAAACATCAACTCAAGTTTAATTAAACTCTTTAAAATCTGCTTTGTAAATGTCTTTCCATTCACATATAGACAACTTTGCCTCTGCAGAGACTCACCAGCTTCACACTCCATCATTTCTTCTTGGTTCTGTAAAGAGAAATATGTACTGTAACTATGCACAGGCGATTAAAGACATATTACGTCATACAGCAACTATAAGCTTTCATTTTAAATATTTTATTGCGTTCTCACGTGCTAGACAAACACAAAGTTTTTGGACATTCTACACAGCAGTTTCTGAAGCCTGGTTTCCACTGAGCGGTCGGTACAGTCGGCGGGTCGGATCACTATGATTGTGTCAAGCGCCTAATGAGACGTCATACTTAGCAGTGGGGCTTTTCTGTCGCCCAATCAGTGGACTGTGTTGTGTGACATCATTACCATCCCATAGGGCTGGTCTGGTCTGACCCAAAGTCAATATCATGATATATTGAGCAGTTCACTTCAATAGCAATACTTCACAGCCGATATCAATGGTATGATTCCCCTGTATCAGTTTTCGCAGTCATTTTAAATGGTACTGTAACAAAAATAGCGTAATGATTTGTGCCGACTCATAGTACTGCTCAGAGAAAATGAAGCCCAACAGGTTTTCTTCCAGGAATACTCTGTTTTAGCAGCATCCATCTCCCCCTCAACTCTCAGCATAATACTGCCAAAACATACATGCCAAGTGTGTGGGAAATACCTACCATATTTACATGATTGATTCGATTAAGGGCACCAATGGCATCCTCTAGCTCCTGACATGTCAGCCCAGATAGGAGATTACTGATTACGCGAACATTCGTCACAACCAGAGGGATATTTCTACTACACTGAAGACACAAAAAGACTCCAAACATTAAATAAGAAGCTTTTCTATGAAGGCAATAGTGACCAGACTGGTTCTTTCCTCATACCTTAGTGCTCAAGAGTTCGTTCACATGTTTGTTGAAAGCACTGAGCACATTTTCCATGCTCAACCTGAGGAATGATAAAACGCACAGACGTCAGCCTGGTTGTTTTGTGCAAACAGCCACTGAATTGAGCTACGCTTGACGCAGCTATCGAAAACAAACAAGAAATGGACAGTATGTTGCTATCTCACTTTGCGGTGCAGTGGACGCTGGCAGGCCGCAGGAACTGGTGCAAACTGCATTCAGTTTTACCATCTGCAGCCTGAGAAAACAGTAGCAGATGCAAATAGTTAAGTTGAAGAATTATGAAGAATTCATAGGTGCACATTGGAAAGAGGTTGGTAATTATTGTTATACTGGGTATTTACAATTATCATTAATTATTATTATTATTATTATTATTGGTCTGGAGATTTTCTTGTCTTGTTATGATTTTCTTTATGTAATATAGGTTATTTGTTTGTTCTTTAGCACAGTGTATTAAACAGGCATATGAGTACCATAACATGGTTTTATTTACAAATTTCTGATAACTATTGAATCAGTAAGTAATATATTTCATTAAATTGAGATAAAGGAAGGATTAAATAAGTGTTCACTTCTTCCAACTCCTTCTCAAACAGAAGGAGTTTGAGAAGTGGTAAGCTAAATGTTTCAATCTGAACATGTTTTCTCTAATTGTTTTTAAAAACTTGTTTGAAATAAATGAAGAAAAAAATAAAAAATGAAGTGAATTTTGTTTATACAGAATAAACCCTCATGCTTTCCCATTCAGTTTTCATTCACTGAGTTCTTTCTGAATCTTAAAACCAGCATTTATGAATGCATGTGTAAACAAAACAAAGCTTTAAAATAATCAGGGTGGAGGTTTACAGCCACAATCACTCTGATGGTGACATTATGCTCTTTGTGTTTGCAAGAGCAGAATTTCAAGATTAAAGATAAGACCAATTCTTGATGGGCAATCATTTGAACCGTCAGCCTGATCAGGAAGGGAATTTAAATCGACTCACATCTCTGGCAAGATGGCGATTCAGATTGTTTACACGAACCAGTCGAAGATTGATCACCTCTTTTGTCTTGAAAAACAGCTGCACTCTCTCATGCATGCCAATAAATTCTTCACTACAAAGGAAAGAATGTGAATTTAGAAAAGCTCAACTTCATTATATATCTATGAAAAAAAATCTATATTGTTGACATGAACAAAAAGCAGTGACAGACTCACTTTGTGAGGAACTCCTCAGAGTCGCAAAATTTTAAAACATAATCCCTGCTTGTGTCAGCGGTGCGGTCGAGCAACTTGAAGTATTCATCTATTAGGTCCTTCACCTTCTTGTTCACTGATTAAAAAATAACGTAAAGGTTACACAATGGACAAACTGTGTTTTTAAGAGTATAATAATTCAGTTCAGGTCTTAGTGAACTAACTAGCGAGCTAGCTAGTTGGCTAGCTAGCTAGCTACCGAGAATGACAACGTCGTGAGCCAGCTAGCTCACTCACTCACTCACACAGTTACTTATTTGTTTTCATCTTTTAATGTTTTTTCTAATATTGTATAAAAATGGGTTAAGAGATTAAATGAAAAATCTGCAGAATGCTGACTTTTTTTATCCGAATAATCATCAAAAATAGTCGATTAGTAAAATAACCGTTAGCTGCAGCCCATTTATGAAGACAGGGATCTTACCTAGGATGGGAATGGGGAACCGGATGTTGTCGTTCTCGGATATAGTGACTTTGACCTCCTGCTGCAGCAGCGCAGGGTGGATATTTAACAGTCGGCCCCATACTACACCCGAGTTGTGAATCCTGTCGGTGTGCTTGTATCGTGACTTCAACCTGATGGAGAAACCAACGAAAACACCGTCTGAAATGATGAACCTTCACAACCTGCAGGGCATCTTAGTACACTTTAAATAGGACAACACTAACTTACAAGTAACTTTTCAGCAAGATATGAGTTTGTTTTAATTCAATAATTCCTTAATATTGATGAAAAAGTACTAGTTCTTCTGACAGATTATTTCTCATTATAAAACATAAAATCTAATAAAATCTTGTTTTCTAGAGGAAACATCTTAATACACTTGAAATAATATAAAACTAACTTATAAGTAACTTTTCAGCAATAAATTAGTTATATACGAGTTAGTTTTAAGTTTGGTTTTAAGATGAAAAAAGTGCTAGTTCCATTAGCAGATAAATAACATGTATGGGGAAAATATCTTGTTTTAAGTGAAATAATCTGCCTGTTGTACCTACTAGTATTTTTTCTATTAACATTAGAGAATATTTACTTTAAAAAACAAAGCTCATATCTTGCTGAACAGCTACTTGTAAGTTACCGTAGTTTGTTTTATTTCAAGTGTAGTAAGATATTTGCACTATAAGCTACAGCAAGATTTGGTAAGATTTTGTGTTTTTGCAATGAACTTATAAGACATATTCCCCATATTATATGTGAAATAATATGCACTTTTACATCAATATTAAGGAATTATTAACATAAAACAAGCTCCTATATGTTGCTGAAAGGTTACTTGTAAATTAGTTTTGTCTTAATTAATATTAAGACAAAATATTCATATATTTTAATATTGTGATATTTGCACTAAAAACTAGACGAAACCAGTTGGTAATGCAGAACAGCAGACCACCACAAAAGCTGCACTGGCGACAAGCATGTCTAATGTCTTACTGTGATGTTGCTTTGCTGAAAGAAACCAGATTATTTGTGCTGCCTTCTGGAGAGTCTATCAGCCTGATAGCCCAGGGATCCTAAACGTGAAGAACATTTAGTTATTTATTTATTTGTAATTGAGTAAAGTAGTTACTACCCAACTCATAAAAACAGTCATGACATGGTGACAGTTTTAACAAATTTGTAAAACACGTTTTTAAAATAAAAGTTGCATACTGCAGCTTTACTTTAAGAGTGCATTCATTAGGGATACCCACGTAATTGTGTACTTCTGTGTTGGATCGCATCAGTTTATGAGTACGCTGGTCAATATCAATGTAAAACCGATTTCTGCTGCGGTCTACAGGCGGCGGATTGCGCGGCGGCAGAGGGGGCGGATCACGCCGCACCTCAGTGGGGATAGTGGGAAGCCGATGTCTTGGTGGAGGTGGTGGTGCGCCGACCTGGATCTCCTGGTTGGGATTTCCTGCAGGTCCAGGCTGCGGAGCAACCCCAGGCATCACAGTCTCATACTCAGGCTGAGCTCCATGAATGGATTCATAACCAGTCAGTAAATCGTCTCTCAAAGGACTCGGCTCATCCGTGGTGAAGGATTCACCTTGATCATCCATATGATTTCTGTTTTTTAGCTTTGGCTGATGGTGTTTAAGCTTCTGTGCTGGTCCTCACTTCATTACAAAACAATATGAGGAGCTAAAAGACAAGACAAAACAAATCAGAGTGAATTACACTGCAAAAACACAAAATCATACCAAAGTATTTTTGGTCCACTTTCTAGGTCAAATATCTTAATACATGTGAATTAAGACAAAAGTAACTTACAAGTCATTTTTTAGCTCATTTTAAGTAAATAAGTCATTAAAACTATAACAAAAATACTACTGCTATTACTAGCAGATTATTTAACTCATAATAATGCATTTTCCCATCTTATAAGTGAAATAATCTGCCAGTAGAATGACAACTTTTTAAAAATCAATATTAAATTATTGACTTTAAAAAAAGTTATTTGTAAATTTCTTTTGTCTTAATTTTAGTGTATTAACATATTTACATTAGAAACTAGATCTAAAATACTTGGTAAGATTTGTGTTTTGCAGTGTACATTAGAGCTGGCAACGTATTGCAGCACCGTAAAAACATAAAATCTTAACAAGTATTTTACGTCTAGTTTCTATTGCATCTATCCTCCTGACTACCAGTAGTTCATTTTTGTCCTCTGTATTTCTAAACTTGAATATCTCCCATCCCCTGCATTCTACCGAATTAATTCCTTTTGGTATCTGGAGAGGACATTTAGGGCTTTTCAATGATACCACATGTGAAGGGGTGGGACTTTTGTACGTAACTTTTTCTAATTCATAAAAATGGAGTTCATCAGTAATAACACATTTTATGGGAAGAGACAAAGTAAGTGTATAAAACATTTTATTACCTTACAAAGACTGTGGGATTTTAAAAAATGGTGATTGGACAATTTTTTTTTCCTGGCAGTCAGGAGGCTAAGTAATACACTAGAATTAAGACAAACCTGACATAAAAGTAACTTTTCAGCAAGAAATATGAGCTTGTTTTTGTTGTGTTCTGTATTTTCAGTGTAGTTATTTTTGAGGTTTTCTGTGTTTAGCCCTGTCCTGTCTTCCCTGCTTCCCAAGTGTGTCTCACTCCCTGATTACCCTCCCTGTATATTTAAGTCCACCTGTTGTCTTTGTCTCTTGTCGGGTCCTCGTCTAAAGTCAGTCTTGTCGTTGTCAGTAATTGTCTTAGTCATCACAGTTGAACTGCATAGTCCTGTGACGGCGTTAGCTCATGTATCTCAGTCTTATTAGTTTCAGTTGCTACGGGTTCAAGCTGTTGCTTAGTTCTCTGCCTTGCCGCCTGAACTGGACTGTTTGTGCTACTGTCAATTAAATCAATTAATCTTGATTGATTGATTGACTGTCAATTAAACCAATCATCATCATCACCTCTCAATCTGGGTCCTGCCTGCATTCACTCTCACCTCCTCCACCTCAACTCATGACAGTTTTTAAGTCAATAATTCCTTAATATTGGTGAAAAAAGTTTTAGTTCGATCGGTAGATTATTTCACTTTTAACCTGGGGAAATGTCTTGTTATAAGTTAAATAATCTGCCAGTGGACTAATAATTTTGAACCAACATTCAGGTATTATTCACCCATAACAAGCTTCTATATCTTCCTGAAAAGTTACTTTTAAGATATTTTTGTCTCATTTTAAGTGAACTAAGATAGTTGGACTAAATGACCAAAAACTTGGTAAGATTTTGTGTTTTTACAGTCAGGAAAGTTGAGAGAGCCATTTTATGAGCAGCTTTACTGACAACCTGAAGGTTTATGTTGCTCTAATCATTAACAAGATTTCAAATCCAAGCAGGAAATCCACCAGACCGCGCCGCTAAGTTTCTGGAAGTACCCTGAAACTTTTAAAAACAAGTCAGAACCTGCGACTAACCTGTAAAAACAGCCCTTCAAAACAAAAGTAAAAACATGTCAAAAAGAAGATTAAACAGAGACCACAGTTTAATGTTGGTCGACTTATGAGATGTAGAAGTTAATGTTTTATAAAGTAGAGGCTGTTTGTAAGGTAAAACTTACGATTAGAGGTCTGATGTAAAGAAAGCCCTTCTTATTCAAGGTGAATTCCCGTTTGAAGCCATGCTGAGCGAGTCCAACTGGTACTGCTGCTCCCTGCTGAGCGTCCTCAGCCCTCCCACTGCTCCACCAACTCATCCTCAACAACCCGCCCTCTGCTGGACAAACCTAAACACAACCACCCCACTTCCACTGAACATGCCATTTAGAAACTACTCAAACAAACTTCAGAGTCCTACAGATTAAAATACATTTAACCAGCACTAATGGTCTGGATTTAATGCCTGAAGGAGGTTTCCTGCCCTAAAATGTGCTACTTTTAGCAACAAGCAGCGACTGACCCACTCCTCATTCAGGAATGTTGGAGAGCAGGTTGCAGAATGAGCGCTCTGGTTCTGTAGGAGAGCGACACTGAAGGAGAGGATAAGGAGGAAGATGGGTGACTGCGTCTGCAGCTAGCGAACACACACACAGTGAGTCCTCGGTTTTCTTCTTAACTCATCCTTTACTGTCACCACCGCCTTTCAGAGATCATCTGCAGCACATACTGTCGGAGAACTGTAACATTGTGTTCAGCTGGAAAAGATGGATGAAGTTTTTGGGTGTATGCACTGCAAAAACACAAAACCTTACCATGTATATCTTAGTACACTTAAAATAAGACAAAACTAATGTATACATAACTTTTCAGCAAAATTTAGGAGCTTGTCAATAATTCCTTAATATTGATTTCAGTACCAGTTCAGTTGGCAAATTATTTAACTTATAACAAAACATTTTTCCCATGTTATGAAGTGAAATAATCTGGCGGTGGAACAAGCACTTTTTCCATCACCATCAAGAAAATATTTACTTGAGACAAGCTCATATTTCTTGCTGAAACCTTATTTCAAATTTACTATTATATTTGCACCAGAAGCTACACAAAAAATACTTGCTAAGATTTTGTGTTTTTGCAGTGTACAAACGTTTACTTTTATGGAATAAATTAAGTCGACTTAACTCATTTTTTTACATCGTTACACATTATTTAAATAAGTTGAGGGCTTTTTGAGGTAAACATGTTTTAAAAATTAATTTAGTTGATTTGAAGTTATGTGAAAGGCAATACCTCCACCAGCAAGATATTCCACAATGCATTGTTACTAAGTAAGCCACTTTTTATATGATTGTGTTTGTTTTACTGAAAAAAGTTCACTACTTCCATATTTTCTCTAAAAGTTTGAGTAGATAAAAAGCAGGAGCATGGAGCCATTTCAATCAAGAAACTTTATTTTTCTTAGTTTCTAGTTAAATTTTGCCATCAGAAAGCTTTGTGGTTTATAATAAAAATTAAGCTTTGGGTGCCATTTAAGTAATTACAACATACTTGGATTAATTAAGTCAATTTAATAAGTGACGCTCACCAAAACTGCACAATTTAATGTTACTCAATTAATTAATGAAAACTAAAAACAGTTGACATGCGTTTCCTAAAATAATTTGAGCTGTTATTTTATGAAGGTGATGATATATTCTTTAAGTAATGAAAACTAATTAGGTTTTACAGTGTGTGTTCTTTGCTTTTTTTTTTTTTGCAGGACTCGTTATGAACTCTGGGATTTGGATGTCTTGACAACCTTTTATTTTTGGGAATTGCAGCAGTTTTCATGTGAATGTGTGAGCAGAAACCTTCCTGAAGAAGCAACAGAAAAAGAGCCAAACAGGAAAGAAGAGAAATGAATCTGAACCACACGACCTCCGTTATTTCAACTCCAAATGTAAAACCTGAATTCCCCGGGTACTACGCCCTCCTGCCTCTAGTTGTACTCGCACTCAGCGGCTGCATAGTGGCAGTGGTAAGAATCTGTCTACTACTTCATATACTTTAAAGCAAATGACATAACTATGGTAATAATATTGTGCAAATTTCTCTTTTAGGTTTTCTATATGAAAAGGAAATCAAGGTAAGTTGCATAAATGAGATGCACAACAAAAGTCTGCAAGTTAAGTGGCTGCAAAGGGCCCCCACACCACCAGGGGCCCCCCAAGATTATATATTTAACATAAGATAGAATAATATAAACTAAAATGCTATTACACATGAAAAAATAAAATATATATTATTTTTATACCTGTTACAGAAAAAATAGGTCAATATCTTCAAGATGTTGGGGAAATATAAAATATCAAACTTGTTCATTTAATTACCATAAATTTAGTGTTTATCAACTATTGTCACATTAAATTGTCATAATATTAATTTTAATGTAATATTGTCACGTTAAAATATATCACACTTAAATATCATTATGCATTTCAAAATCAATATTTTAATTTGCTGCTCCTGTAAGGTTAAAAATCTGCTTTAGTTTTATGTATGCTAATTACAAATCATGCTAATGCTAGTTGGCATATTACACACATAGCCTAGGAATTATGAAGCATCTGGTGTTATTGGCATGTTAGTATTAGGGCCTCCAAATGAAAATCTGCTTAGGGCCCCAAAAAAGCTTTGGTCGGCCCTGCATGAAGGAACGAAACCTCAAATCGAAACTAAAACTGAACAGGACGTTTTTAATTTACTCTTTCAGGGCTCTGTAATTACAATAATAATTTAAAAAGGGAGAACAAGTCGTAAAAATTATGACACGTTTACTTATTTGTAGAGCAGGCTTCTGGCAAAAACGAAACCACGGTTACGGTAAATCGGCTACGGTGCTTTGTTTCCAGTCATAAATGCCAGGCGCTTACCGTGTAATGTTCCAGTAAGCTCCACGACATCCGGGTATTTAGTAAGAACAGCTCCAGATAGAAACGCAAAATAAAACAAAACTATTTAGCTGCTTAACGTCTGGGTTCGTTAGCAAGACTTGGGTGTGCGCAAAACCACAACCAACCCAGCAACATACATGTCGCCTGTCACACAAAACAAAACATCCGCTTGTGTCTGCAAAGCTAAATCAAAACATTGTTCTCTGCACTTGCGGTAAAAAGCTGCTACCTCAGCAGGCCAGACCGAGTTATAAGCGAACTACAGGTTACCCTCCTCAACCAGAAAGCCTGAACTACACAGGACAGAAAAACAGCTGTACAAGTTGCACAGCTGGGTTATTTTATAATTGGAGATACAGCTGGCCTTTCAAAAAATGAAATAAATAAATAAACAAATAAATAAATAAATAAATAAATAAATAAATAAATAAAAAACGAAAAAAAGATTAGAATTTCTGGAAAAAGTCATTTATACTATGGTGTATTCAGGCCACTGGAGATGTAAAGGAGAAGAAGAAAAGAGTACATTTCCACCAAAAACTAATCTAAGAAATATTCTAGAAAAAACAAAGAGATTTCTGAGTTTCAAAAGTTGAAAACTTGCTATGAAAAAATCTTGAGATTAATCTAAAAGTTTTTCTAAGTTTGAATAAACAGACATTTTCAAGAGAAAACAAGGCAATATATGAATTTTGAAAGTTGAGAATTTGCTAGAAAAAAAATCAGAAATTTTTATATTAATCTCAGAAATGTTCTAGAAAACAAATTGGAAATTTTTGAGTTTCAAAAATAAAAAGAATTTGGACTTAGAGAATCAGAAAATTTCCAAAAGTGGATTTTTTTTTTTTACTTTTTCAAACTCAGTTATTTCTGAGCAACCATTCTACAAAAAATATTTGCAAAATATTCAATAATATCAAAACTTCCATATACTGAATTTTCAAGAGTGGAGTTTTATGTATTTATTATTTCTAGAGGAAATAATTTTGTTTGCATCAAAATGTTCTGCACAGCTCAATTCAGTTTATTTATATATTCACATTATTCAGAACAGGTAATCTTGATAAACTTTACAGATGAGTCGTTTCCATTCAATCATACACAATGTGATCCCAGTTATTAAACAATGCATCAGGTTTGGTTTGTTATTCAAATTAGTTAAAGAAGTTAAACAGATTGCATAAAGTCACTGACTTTACAGCACAAAATGTAGATATTCTTATTTTACATTTTAAAAAAGCTGCACTTTTTTTTGCCAAACATTTCCTCTGTTCCCTGGACAATTATAAACAAAAAGCAACATTTTAATAAAATAAAGAAGCCTGATTTCTGCCTGAAAGAAAGCTGCAAATCATTGAATATTTGAAACATAAAATCTGCAAAATGTTGACTGTTTTCCATAATCTGTGCTGAATGAATTCCCCAAAATCTGTTCTTCAGTAGAAATGACTGGATATTAGCACTCCTATTTAATTAATGCTTTTAGAAGATTTAAAACTGTCTACATTAAAAGAAAATCCCAGTAAGATTACCTTTTTTGCACAAATATAAACTAGAGCTGGAAAATCAAGTTTGTGCAATTTAAAAAATTTTTTTATTGTGGTCAAGGGCTGAAAAAAAAAAAACACTTGGAGGGTCTCAATCGGCCCCCGGGCCACACTTTGGACACCGTTGGGTTTAGAAAGGTTTCCATCCCATTTCAGTTTGGTTGTATTTATTTGTGCTTCAGATTAGATGAGCTGCGCCACCATCTGATCCCGGTTTACAGCTACGACCCCTCAGAGGAACAGGAAGACTGGGGAGATTATGACAAAGACGATGAGGAGGAAGAGCTGGCTGTAAGCAAATATATTATGCTTTATTTTGAAGTGCTCCATTTTTTGTGGAAGTTTTAACTATACAAAACAACTTTAATATGTTTAGAAAGTAACAATCTGGTGGAGAGGTTTGATTTATTGTGGGCTTTCTCTGATTTCTCAAAATTACTCAGCTGAAATAGACTTTTAAGCAGACTTATCACATTAACAAATTTTACTGGATGGTAAATTGTCCCAGTAATTATTGCAATAAACAATAATATTTGGCAATAATATTATCTCAAAGACAAAATAAACCCTAATTTTGTAAAGAACACTTAATCCTGGAGCATATTTGAAATATTCAAAACAGAACATTACTAAAAACAATAATAAAAACTTATTGCATGGATTATCATGTCTCTGTAAATAAAAATACCCTTATTGTGGCAGACTCAATCATAATTCGATTTTCATTTGGAATTATTTTCATGCCACAAAAAATATTGTTTCTGATAGAAAAAGATTTAACAACGTAAAAAGAAAATTCATTTTAAAAACAGTTCCTGTTTTTCCTGAGATTTTAGTTCAAAACAAATAACAAAAATGGTTCCTCAATAAATAATGAAAAAGTCTCTAGTGACATTACAACAGTGATGCCAATATCCAAAATAAAACAAGACAACCAAAAATAAAACAGAAATAAAAAAAAACAATTGCAACCAAAATTGTAAATAAAAATGGATTAATATGTCTCTGTAAACAAAACTGACTTTCAAAACATTTATTAATCATCAGAAATTCTTTCTAATTTATTATGGGACTAACGGATTAATTGCTAATCGTGACATGCTTATTTTTAAATTAGTTGCCTCATGTTGTGAATAATCTATAATTTACACATTAACTCCAACTATTAATTTTATTTTTCATTGCAGGAACCTTTGTACAAGGATTCACAGCTCTCCTTTGATAGAACATGAGCAGGAAGGCAAGAAGGAGGATTTCAACGAGGAAATTAAATCTCATTTTAGTAATTATGGTGCAAAGGCCTGACTGACAACAATGCAACAAACCATTAAAACTCACCGGCTGCTGCTGCACAGTGGCGCAGTTGGTAGAGCTGTTGCCGTGCAGCAAGAAGGTTCTGGGTTCGATTCCCGGCCCCAGTGTTTCTGCATGGAGTTTGCATGTTCTCCCTGTGCATGCGTGGGTTTTCTCCGGGTACTCCGGTTTCCTCCCACAGTCCAAAAAACATGACTGTTAGGTTAATTGGTCTGTCTAAATTGCCCCTAGGTGTGTGTGTGTGTGTGTGTGTGCGCGCATGGTTGTGTGTCTGTGTTGCCGTGCGACAGACTTGCGCCCTGTCCAGGGTGTACCCCGCCTCTCGCCCAGAACGTTAGCTGGAGATAGGCACCAGCACCCCTCCCGACCCCACTGAGGGACAAGGGTGTTCAGAAAATGGATGGATGGACGGCTGCTGCTGCTTTGATCAATGTGCTGTATTGGCCACCAGATGGCGCCACAGTCTAGATTTTTGCCTCAGAAATCTTTTATTTTGTCCTTTTTTTCTTCCGGGACTGTACAGATTTTTTGTTTGTTTTTGTTTTTAGTCAAAGTAGTGACTAAGATGTAGTTTTACATGAATAAACTGAGAAGTGCAATCTGGTTTGGAAGCCTTTTGTCTTCTTGTTTCTTACCCCATATTCGCAGTGACTTTTAATGCTGCTTTCCAGTTGCATTCGGAACTGGGAAATTCCGACCACCCAGTCGGAAAAGTCAACTGGAACGCCCTCTGCAGCCATATGGGAAACTGGGAGCAACTCCAACTACCCCCCGGTAAAGACCTCGTTTCAATCTAGCCGCTCATCGCATCAACAGTAGTAAGATGTGGTGGAAACCATAAACATAGACCTCGCATTGGCTGCTCTGGCGCAGGAAATACGGCGGCCATCTTGGTCGTCCCTCCTACTTGGCTAAACCAAACACCAGAAAAAACCTCAGCACTGCCGGATATTTTTGTTCAGATCGACAGACTATTAACGTGAGATCTCAGGGGATAACGTTTCATAAGTAAGATAAGTTTATTTTTTATTCATAGAATATTACTATACTGTATTTATATCCACCGGAAAAATGCCAGCTAATATTGGCTGGCATACTTATAGCCGCCCTAATCGTCCGAGCGGTGCATGAGGCTTCTACTCTTTATATACCTGTATGGTGGAAACAAGTTTGTTTTACAAGACGAATTCGACGTTTTCCTTTTAAAAAAATATTGCTAGCTTACTTTTATAGTATCGTACTTTATTTCATTTTTAGTTTCGCTAGCTTGTAGTTGTAACCCAGGATCTCAGAAACGTATTAACTTCTTAGATATGATAATAGCAGTTTGTTTTAGCCGGTCCGACATTAGCAGCGTCTTCCCATTACTTCGGTTTCCGCCTCTCTTAACAGAACGTCCGGTTAAATTTCAAAATAAGAGCACCAACAGCAATAGAGCCTGCTGTTTTAACAGCTAACGGAAGCGATTTTTCAAATCCGCTTTGGTTGCTGAAATAACGTGAAACTGACATAAGTAGTTTAAAAACAAATGTAAAAAATTATATAATTAAAAAATGTTATTTAAACTGATTTTTAGACAACTAAATTGTACCCTTCTTCAACTTGTTAAAGCAAATGATTTCTGTAAGCTTCTGAAGAATTTCTGTTGCTAACTCTTGCCAGTAAGTGTTTTATTTCTTTAGAAACCCTTAAAGACTGCGGAGAACACTCTCTGGCATTGAACACACCTGATTGAGATTGATAATCAGAGGAACTGATGTTGGCACATATTTAAATTGATTGGGGGGTGGCTTACACTTACAGGAAGATGGGGTATCAAAGAAAAAGCAGGTAAGAATTCAATTCATACAAAGATACTGAAAAACATCAGTTCATTTTCTAATTGACTATTTTTTCTATTCTTTCCATCAGAGTGGATGTCCATCTTTCCACCTGGCACCTGACCTCTACCCTCCTCCTGTTTGCTCTGATCTTCCCTGCTTCCACTGTGGGGACCCTTCTTTGTAATTTCTGCCCCCTGATGCCCAAAAACGTACCCTGCTCAACCCTCAACACGGAGTGTCCGCCCAACCATCGCTGCGCCAGTTCCTGGGGATGGCAAGGCTTCCGCCATGTTCTGTCCTCTCAAGGCTGCTTGGATATCAAACTCTGCAACTCCCAGGAAATGGTCAGATATCGGGGGCAACATTACGACCTCACTCACAGCTGCTGCTGTGGAAACAAATGCAACCTTACACCAAGGGTCAACACCAGCCTGATTGTATCACTTTGGTTCAAGACCAGTCCAGATAATCTCCTCTCCACTCTAATGAAGACGCTCCAGAGTCCCTGTTCAAACCAAACCACATCATCTTCTGATACAAAATTATAGCTGCGTGTGGAGGCCTGTTGGACCTAACCTTAGATCCCAACAGTAGACTCGCATTTAGTCAGATGTTTGCATGCTGTAACTTTTTCAATTGAAAGGGGGAAAATGTATTATTGCAGTTATTGGTGGTTTTTGCATGTTTAAACCAGAGAGAAAAGGTTGGCTTGTTCATCCATCCTCCTGATTAGCCTGTGGCCACTGGTCAATAAAGCACCATGATTAAGAAACAATTGTCTTGTTTATTGAAAGCAGGTGTGCTTAAAGGTGCAACTTTCTTCCAAAGACACTGAGAGAAAACATTCATGTTTGGCTGGTTGGAGTTAAAACTCTGTGAAATGACTGGGTAAGTTTTAAAGTTCACTAAAATTGTACTGCATTTCCTTTCCAACTGTAACACTCTGGGTGTGACAGTGAAATTGGTAACACCTGTTAAAGGTAAGTGAAATGACTTAAGTCCTGGACAGGGAAATCAACTCGGGTTTTTGTTCCCATGAACTTGCACAACTTGGAATTATAAAAATAAACTTGCTTAATAGGAAAACTGCCAAGCACATTCATTTTTTTCCAGCTGTATCAAAATAAATGTTGCAAATCAACAATAGACACTTTTTGCATTGTAAGTTGTGAAACCAGATGGTGGGAAAGAAGACAGGAAGTGTTGGGATGTTGGTGCAACATGAATTTGCATCTAATTTCTAACTGCATTTATTTATTTAATGGAAACGCCACAACTGCAAAATGTTTTTTTTTTTTTTGACACTAGCGGGATATTAAAGTTTTGCGCATATTGGCAATGGAAACGCAGCTATTCCACTTGTACGTCACTAATATTCTCCCATAAAAGTGCCACAAACCAACATGAACTTTGGAAAGGTTGGGAAACCTTTGATCCAACTTAAACACAGATGTTGCATTAAAATTCATTCAAACTTGTTACAACTGATAAAATGAAATTAGACTTTTTTTTTAAATCCCAGATTTTTGTGCAGTTTACAACAAACTGGTCTCAAACTTAATTAAATGTAATCAGTAAATCAAACAACCGGATAAAAACTGTACAATATGATTTTCCAAATAAAACAAGGACATCTTTGACAAGATGAATACTATTGAAGGCACTAAGTTTAAAGTAAAAATACAACAGAATAAATGAACTTATTTAAAATTCAATAAACGAGCAGTAACTAAAATTTGACAAAAACAAGAAGTCAAAGAATAAATGATACAGTGAGATTAATTTATAGCTTGGTACCAGAATAAAAGTTCTAGAAATTAACTTTCCCCCTGTAATTCAAATTTAATAAATAGAATTCATAATTTTTCTAGGAAATTTGAGATTAATCTAAAAATTTCAGTCTTTTAGGCAGAAATAAAAAAAAAATCCTTGAAAACTCAGAAATGTTGATCTCTCAAAGTCCAGAAGTTGACTTTTTTTTTTTTTTTTGAACTCTTGAAACAAAAATTTCCAAGTTTTTCTAGAAAATTTTCGGAATAAATCGAGAAATTTCAGGGGGGTTTTCTATTTACAGTTGTGCTAACATTGTAGATTTTCCTGGGAAAATAAGTAAAATAAGTTTGTCCAGTTTTCCCTTCGTCTTGTTCCCCAGGCAGAACGTTCTGCAGCTGCTGCCTGCCGCCATCTTGTGTTTTCTTCTTCTTCTGCCCTCGTTGCTCTGTGGGAATCTGCTGTGCTTCTACAGCCCCATCCTGAAGACGGAGGAGGCGATGACCTTTGAACTCATTGTGACAGAGTGTCCTCCTCGCGAGGTGTGCTTCAAGGCGCTGGGTCGCTATGGAAACGTCACTGCCCTGTCGGCGAGGGGGTGCTTTCCGGTGAAGAGCTGCGGAAAACAAAGCGACATCCGGCTCAGAGGGACGATCTACGGCATGACCTTCAGCTGCTGTGACTGGCCGTACTGTAACTCAGAGGTCAAGGTCGAACCTTTTTATGTTCTTATATCTCTTCTGGCTGCCGCCGTTATTACTTGTTTGTGAGTAAAATAAGTAATAAGAGGTTGAGGGGTGAACACGCAGTCTGAAAACTGCAGTGTGCGCCATCAGACGCTTTTATTGCCATGTTTTTATGAGTATTTATGTTTTTATTCCAAGATCTGTAATAAAATATTTCAGATGAAATAATGCTGTGCAAGACTTTTTTTTAAAGCACTGTGTAAATAGGACAAACCTGGTCATACCTGCAATTTCAATGGCTAAAAAAAAAAAAAATTAACCAGAAGCAAAAAAATCTCGTTTTAATTTTTTCCAACTTTCCTCAGAATTCTGAGATTAAATTGAGAAAAAATAATTTAAAGTCAGAATTCTGAGAAAAAACGAGAAATAATTCAGATTAAATAATCTAATGATCAGAATACTAATTGAGAAAAAATAATTATGAAAACATAATTGAGTCAATTGTGAGAAAAAGACTAGAAAAATAGTTTCAAGTCAGAATTCTGATAAAATAAACTTTAGTTGCCCTAATTCTTTTCCTTTCGATCAGATTAATATCTTCAGGCCTTCTTGCTGCTTCTCAGGTTTGTAGCTTAGAAATTAAAGATGATTTTTCTCAAGTCCTAGATGACAGATAACATGTAGGCTTTTAAGAGAGGGAAAAAAAACGTGACAAAATGTAGAGTTTGAGGTTTGACAGTTCTTTATTTCCCTTTTATAAGGCTGCTGGGTCTCCCCATAGTGGATATACATATATATACAGGAGATTGCTATACTGGAGTTACACTGAGGGTCAGAGGGTCCATGTTACACAGACGTCCATAAACGACACTAATAGAGCCTCACCTCCAGGTATCAGAAATCAGCAGAGGGAGAGGAAGTGGGAGGAAAAAGGGAGGAAACAGCACAAGAAAACAGGAAAGGACGACGGCAAATTGGGGCTGTCGTAGACAGAAAAAAAGGAGTAAATTTCTTTCAGAAAACTCAAATTTTGATATCAATCTCAGATTTTGGAGCACCAAAAGTCATAAATTTGCAATAACTGAACTCAGAAACTTTGAGATTAATCTCAGAAATGTTCTAGACAACAAATGTGCTCAGGTCAAACATTTGGGAGAAAAAACAAATTTTGATAAATTTTACAATATTTCCTATAAGAAAGGTGGAAATTATTGAGCTCAAAAAGTAGAAAATTCACAACTTTTGGACATTTTCTGAGTTCCAAAAGTAAAAATTTTCAACTTTTTAGAAATTTCAAGCTTTCTCTAGAACATTTTGGTGATTAATGCCAATATTTCTGAGTTTTTTTCGTGCACATTTACGACTTTTCAAGCTCAGAAAGTTAAATGTTTTTTCCAGAAACTGAATTGACCTAAACATTTGAGTTTTTCTCACATTTTTGACTTTTTGAGCTCAGAAACTTCCAAGTTTTTTTCTAGAAACATTTGAGATCAGCCTAAAAAAATCTGACTTATTTCTTGCAAATTTTACAACTTTTCGAGCTCAGAATTTCCTTATTTTTTTTAAGAACATTTTTGTAATTCACCTCAAAATGTCTGTGTGTTTTTTGGTGGAAAAGTACTTTTTTTTTTTTTTTTTTTAAATCCACATCAGCTCCAGTTCGCCATCGCAGGAAAGCGAAGGAAGAGGGGAGATGTTGCAGTCCGAGAGCCTGACTCGACTGTCTAATAACTTAACACTGGAAAATAACATACAGATTTCACGCACAGTGCATCTTAAATAGGTTACGTGAAGAACCATTTACCATAAATATCTGTATTTTTCGGAAACCAACATATATATAAAAAAAAACTATAACAAAAAAAATTTTTTTCCCCATAATTTCTTTTTTCAGTTTCCGTGCAAATCTTTTCCTTCCTTCTCTGGTTGTTTGTTGAGGCTTTTTGCTCGTTGCTCATGTGATCCAAAAAATAAAAAGAAGGCAAACAAAACCCAGCATATCCCCCAGCCCCTCCCCTATAATACCATATGAATTAGTAGAAAACGAACAAACAAACAAATGAACGGAACACCACAGTCAACTTATCACAAAATTAACCCACAAACACACAGAACACCAAGAACACAGTACTCTATTTTTTTTTTTCTTTTTCAGTTTTTTTTGAAGCTTCATTGTTGTTCCTCCTTTATGGTCATTGTGTGTCCTTCTCCTGGCTTACTGGTTTGGCAGCTTTGGAGGCGGCTCAGTGGAACTGGGAGGCTACTCTCCAACCAGCTGGTCAGTTCAGCAGTGATAAATCATCTTTTAATTTCACAGTGTGGTGGGAAAAGAAGGGATACGGCCAAGGACTTAAAGGAATGGCAGCGACAATTACAAAAGAACTCGAAACCGTGGACCATCCTTTCCAAAATGGCCGCCTTGTTCCTTCGTTATGAGTTTTATTGGGTTTGGTTGAGAAAGCCAAGGTGATTTGTTGAGAACGAGCAGAAGATGGGCGGTTGGACTCGAATCCACCGGCGGACGGGTCACAACGGGGCGAAATGCGGTCAGGAGGAGAGCGGGGGGTTCAGGCACGCTGCTGCAGTGCCCGCCGCTTGCGGCTGTAGTAGTGACGCATCCCGGTCTGTCTGGCAAAGCTCATCATGTAGTTTTGTTTGCGTGTGCTGCAGGGAGATAAAGTCAGTAAAATAAAAAAATAAAACAAAAAAGAGAGAGAGAGAGAAGGAAGGAGTGTGAAGATTAGTGAGAGAGTAAAAGCAAGCTGCTTCGTTCTCACACTGACAGATCCGAACATGCAAACACACGGATGGTTGAATGCAGCTTCAAATTTATCTCACCTCCGTTTTCGTTTGTCATGCTTTGGTTTTCAGTCAACCATGACCTCAAACACTGAACAGATACGAACAAACAAAAAACTCCTGCTGCTGGTTTGTATTTCTGCACGGAAACGATGATGCAGCTAGCTACAACAGTCATCAAGACGAGACGGTACGAAGACCCACAAATACGAGAGCCTCACTCGGACACAAAGTGTTTGAGGTCAGAGTTTAAAAAAGAAAAAAAAGAAGTAAATAAAAACCAGAAGTGCGGGGTCCTGAGCAGGAAAGGGTTTTAAAGCTACAGTAGCTTGATAAACTATTAAAACCGCTTAAGTTTTTCACAATTTGACATATTAAAACCACAAACTTCAATGTTTCATTGGGATTTTCAGTATTAGATCAACACAAACTGACGTTTTTCACACATTTTATGCTTCAAATGTCCAATTATTTGCAGAAATCAGGTTTCTTCATTAAAATTTTGTCTTTTGTTTGAACTTGTCCAGGCAACAAGGGAAATGTTTCGAAATAAAATAAAAAAATATACAACTTTCTTAAAATCAAAATAGAAACAAATATCTACATCTTGTGACTTTTGTTCCCTTTCAAGGATTCAAGGATTTTTTATTGCTTAACTCAGGTCCCAGATTAAGAAATCTAATACACAAATAAAAAATAAATAATGAAGAAATTTATATGACGTATAGATATTTATATTAAAAAATGAAAAGGAGTTTCATCTTCAATCAGGATCATGATCCCAAAACATGTTGCTCTCGTTACCATGACAGTATATTTATGATATAATGGCCCAGTCAAAGTCCAGACCATAAAAATCAATCTTCACAGATGTTCTCCAATCAGTCAGACTAAATGTGAGTTATGTACCAAATAAGAACGCAAACATTTCATACCAAAACAAACATAACTTTTCTGCCACTTGTGTCGATCTGATAAAACCCAAATAAAACGCATTGAAGTTTGTAGCTGTTATGTCACAAAATCTGTCAAACTTCAAGCTGTATTAATACTTTTGCAAGACGCTGGAAATAACAGGAAAAAATAAATTAAAAAGCTGCAGAAGATCACTCTTGCTTAGCCTGTTCATTGCCTCTTCCATCCAGCAGGGCGGTGCCAGTGAGCCGGGAGTACAGCCAGGGCAGGCAGGGGGTCTCTGTGAAGCGGGAGGGTGGGCAGGAAGGCGAAGGAAGGGGTAGATGGTGTGTGTGTGTGTGTGTGATGGGTGGAAGCGTTAGGAATGCCTGGTGAGGTGTGTGTGTTAGGACAGAAATGGAAAGCTTCATTTTCTGCATTTCTGACATTTAATCAGAAACCAAGGAGGTTTACACTGTAAAAACTAAATCTCACCAAGTACTTTTTGGTCTAGTTTCTACTGGAAATATTTTTATACACTTGAAATAAGAAAAAAAAACTAACTCATGAGTAACTTTTCAAGAAGATATGAGCTTATTTCAAGATGTTTTTCCCTGAAAGTTTCTTGTTTCTATTATTTCACTTACGACTAGAGATGAACCCATCCGATACCAATATCGATATCGCTTCCGATATCGAAAAAATTTAAATCAAGTATCGGTGACAATGTTACCAATCCATAAAGGCAGATCTATTCTGTCTAATTCTATGCTTTGTCCTCTGATCGACGACATGCTTTGTTATTTATTTTAAACAATATTTAAAATTCCTCATTGTACTTTCAGAACCATTTGAAAGAAGGTTTGATGCAGTTTATTTTTACATGTTTGACCAAAGTAGTCAACCTATTGTTTTTATTAGTTTCAGTTATTTATTTTACTTCAGGTATCGGAAGAGAAAAAAGTGCATCTCGACTTATAACTAGTATTTTTTTAATCAATATTAAGGAATAATTGACTTAAATCAAGCTCCTACATTTGTCTTATTTCAAGTATATTAAGATATTTGCACTAGAAAGTAGAACTGAAATTCCTGGTAAGATTTTGTGTTTTGCAGTGTAAGGATGAAGCTCTTGGCGCAGAGACATGATGATGATGATGATGTTGTCAGACAGACAAACAAAAAGTCATTGTGAGGGAGAAGGATGGAGTGTTGTTTCATTGGTTGATCCATGAAGCCATGCAGGAAACTGAAAGCTGAAATGTGAAGATATTTCAGAGCAATGATGCGAGATCTTCAGCTTTATAAGCAACGTTTTAGTTTGAGGAGGGGACAGACTGTCCATGTTTGAGCTGCACAGACGTACAGTATTGTACGCATCCGGTTTAAGTTCCAATCGAAATGAAAATCAATAAAGTGGTTTGGAGCTGAGGTAGTGCCAAAAACAAACACGTATAGTGATGGATTACATCACACATATAAACACTAGAGGGTGACGAAACATCTGGCTCACGGGACGAGACGAGGTACGAAATTGGGTTCACAAGAACTGGACAACATTTTGGTTTTACTTCTGGGAAAACTAAGCATCTTCTTTGTTGGTTTTCACAAATTCAGTGAAAATTTGAATGAACCAAAATTTGAATGTTTGGTTTAAATTAGAGATGTGCCGATCAGGTTTTTTCCTGCCGATTCTGATTCCGATCTCCCATGAGGGCCGATCACCGATACCGATC
>NW_015114003.1:122768-138664 GCF_001443285.1 Poecilia latipinna | reverse complement strand
AGACCGTGATCGGTGATCACCGATCATACACTTTTTCACGGAAATCGGCTGATTATGATCGGTGGCCGATCGATCGGCACACTTCTAGTTTAAACGTATCCAGTTCAGGTTTGATCAATCTAAGCATTTTAGATTTTGAACAATCTAGTCCAGATTCCTCTAAAAACTGAGAAACCTTTTAGCATTTTCCATCTGCAAGTTGGTAAACTGGCCAGATTGGCTAATAGCTCTGGTGTTGCATTTTTCTTCATTTTAGGTATTCAAACTCTAAAAGAACTATATTATCAAAAAGTGGCCGTATAGTTGTAGTAGTAAGTGTGTGTTTTATTTATTGTAATACAAACTGTCATAAGTGTTACTTTGCAATTTTGACTATTATGCTTTTAGCAGCCATATTGGACGTTAACCTTAAGAATGCCATAATGATCATCGTTACATTTGGAGGAAAAACAGGGACATTGTACCATCCCAACCGCGAAGTACGGGGGTGGCAGCATCATGTCGTGGGGTTGTTTTGCTGCAGGAGGAACTGGTGCACTTCATGAAATAAATTATGTGGAAATACTGAAGCAACATCAGCCAGAAAGTTACAACTTTGGTCCAAATGGACCCAAACCATAAAGTTCAGAGGCAAAGATACCAAATACCAATATGTAAAGTAGAGGCGTGTGATACTTGGTATATGGAAATGTAGTATCACTAATACCAATATTCATTATTTAATGATCCCATATTGATAGTAACTTGGCATTGACACTGATATTTTGGATTTATCCACCGACCTCTACACTGCAAAAACACAAAACCTTTCCAAGTATTTCTGATCTAGTTTCTAGTGCAAATATCTTAGTACGCTTGAAATAAGACAAAACTAACTCAACATAACTTTTCAGAGATACAGAAGCTTGTTTTAAGTAAGCAATTTCTTAATATTGATAAAGTTCCACTGGCAGATTATTTAACATGGGAGAAATATATTTTTAGAAGTGAAATAATTTCCCATATTGATGACTAGAAGTCATCAATATGGGACTAGAAGTCATCAATATGAAGGAATTACTGACTTAAAATAAGCTCCTATGTCTTGCAGGAAGGTTTCTTGTAAGTTAGTTTTGCCTCATTTCTAATGTATCAAGATATCTGAACTGGAAACTTGACCAAAGACACTTGGTAAGATTTGGTGTTTTTGCCATGTAATATAAACTTCTGATTTTGAAGGCATTAACAAATACATTTCTGGTAAATTCTTTTAATATTCTGTCATTTGGAAAACATAAATATTTTTGATTTCAGCTACATACCACATCAGAAAAGTCTGGATGATCTTTCTGGCTTTGATTCGAGCCTTCACCTGAACATTGTGAGCGATTGGCCTGACCTTTGACCTGTCTCGTGTGCTAATTTACGTGACTGTAGGAGTGGGCAACATGTGATGACAAAAGTGATGATAAAAACTATTTGTTACTTCTTTTTTACTGATTCAGAAAAATGTAACACGCTTCTTTAGGACACCATCATAAATAAGTGTGGTTTTTATCACTAAACTGCATATATTACACTGCAAAAACATCTTACCAAGTATTTTTGGTTTAGTTTCTGGTGCAAATATTTCAGTACACTTGAAATAAAACAAAAACTTGCAAGTAATTTTTTTTAGCATAATATTGGTGCTGGTTTAAGTCAATAATTCCTGAATATTGTGCTGGTTCGACTGGCAGATTATTTTACTTATAACACATTTTTCACAATTAATAAGTGAAATAATCTGCCACTGAAACTAGTAACGTTTTTCAAATAAATATGAATTATTGACCCAAAACAAATTCTTATATCTTAGTGAAAAGTTAGTTGTTAGTTAGTTTTGTCTTATTTTAAGTGTATTAAGACATTTGCACCAGATACTAGATCAGCTGGCAACTTGTGTAAAAACACAAAACCTTTCCAAGTATTTTTGTGAAGTTTTAAGTTCAAATATCTTACTACACGTGAAATAAAACAAAACTAACTTAAAAGTAAAATTTCATCAAGATATAAGCGCTTAAGATTAGCGCTTATATCTTGATGAAATTTTACTTTATTAAGTCAATATTAAGTTATTGATATTAAGTCAATAATTCCTTAATATTGATTTTTAAAAATTACTAGTTCCAGTGGGAGATTATTTCACTTATAACAGGGAAAAATGTCATAAGTGAAATAATCTGCCAGGGGAACTAGTATTTAAAAAAAAAAAATCAATATTAACAAATTATTGGCCTAAAATAAACACTGACATCTTACTGAAAAATCACTTCTGAGGTAGTTTTATCTTATTTAAAGTATTTTCACTTGAATCTAGACCAAAAATACTTGGTAATATTTTGTATTTTTGTGCAATTAATTATATTTTTAAATTAACTGATAGTCTCATTGAACAAAGAGTGGAGAAAAAAATAAATTTAACAATTCAGGCAATTCAGAGAATTTATTTTTTGAACAATTAATCAGAATTTATCGTGATAACGCCAAATCAAAATTCTTTTCACAATAAACGATACGATAAATGCCCACCCCTACGTGAGAGCATGGCGATGAATTTGGTAGTGATGAAAAGAGCTTATTAAAATCATGGAAAGGTGTCTGCAGTTTAAAAAAAAAAGATAAAGGAGTGGAAGAAGGGTCTGCGTGTTGGTTGAGGTGAGTTTGAGGGAGGGGTTGCATTCAGGAAGAGGCGGAAAACTTACCTCACACTACAGCCATGCCAGAGGGAGCAGAATACAGAAGAGAGCAGAGGTTAGAGCGCGAGAGGGGATGGGCAGGAGGTGGGGACTGCTGTCTTGTAGAAAGGTCTGGGGGGGAAGGAGCCCCAGTCTGGGGAGGCAGAGGCCCGGAGTGGGGGAGAGAGGAAGGCAGAGAGGTAGTCAGAAGTGTGAGGAAGCAGGAGAGAGAGAAAATGGGAAGAAAACATGAGACAGCAGAGAGGTAACAAAAATGAAGACAACCAAAAAAGAAGGAAGGAGAGAGAAAGATTTGCAGGAGAGATCCATTCATTGAGAAGGATTGAAGAAAAGAGAGAAAGGACGGTGGGAAAAAGTTTGGCGGTGGCGTGAAGGAAGCAAAGGGAGGATAAGAGAAAAGAAAAGGTTGTGTAGGAGGAGGAGTGAGAGGAAATGTGTGAAGGAGGAGTGGCGGCGGGTGGAGAGAAATAAACAGAGCAAAGTGTGAGGGTCACTCTTTTCAGCAGACACTGTTGAAAACCGAGGAAACACGAGGAAGGAGCACTGCAAAAACACAAAATCCTACCAAGCACTTTGGTCTGGTTTCCAGTGCAAATATCTCAGTAAACTTCAAATAAGACAAAACTGACATTCAAGTAACTTTTCAGCAAGAAACAGGAGTTTGTTTTAAGTCAATAATATTAACGAGAAAGTTCCACATGCAGATTATTTCACAACGTGGGAAAAACTAATTCCCGTTGATGTTATTGTTTATCAGCTGATGTTACTTTCAAATAGTTTAAATAATATGGCACACTTGAATGCCAATATGAATTTCAAAATTCAAGTATTTTTTTCTTTTAGTTTATGACTCCTGTAAAGTTAAAATCAATCAATAAAATCAATGGCAACACTGGTGTGATGTAAGCTAACTACAAATGATGCTAATTAGAGATGTTGCTTAGAGCAGCCTAGTTGGTATGAGAGGCCCCAAATGAAAATCTTGGACTGGCCCTGCTTTTGAATTATTAACTTAAAACAAGCTCCTGTCTCTTGCTGAAAAGTTAGTTTTGTCTTATTTAAATTATACTAAGATATTTGCAGCAGAAACTAAACAAAAATACTTGGTGAGTTTTTGTGTTTTTGCAGTGAGAGGGACAGGGCACGGCCAGGTCGGCCAGGGTCAGCTCAGGTCAGGCAGACGTCAGCGTATTAGTGTGTGGGGAAGCAAATCTGCATAATTTGAACTGAGATGACGGTTATGCAGAATCTGAAATACAATCTGTGTGATGGGATGTTGCTGTGAATCCACCACCAACATGAAGCATTAAAATGCTTTATGATGGCGTTTATGTTAGTGATGAACCAGGATAACCAACCAGCGTAGCAGTGATTATGCTCATGATATCTTCAGTCTTCTGCAGAGTCTTTACTCTTAATTTAATCTGTTTGAGAGTTTAGCTGCTGAAAATATGGAGTGTAACAATCTAAAATGCAAGGAAAGTAATAAAAGCCAGTGAAACAGTATGAATGAGGCTCATTCATCTGAAATCATCTACAGCTACCCTGTCTTATAATTAGAGATGCACTGAGAAATTAGCTGGTGACCAGAGTCAGATGACCTTTCACCCAGATCAATGAGCTTCTTCCAGTCAGGGAACGCCACATATTGCCTGACCAAAATGGCAACATTTGTTACATTTTCAGCTTGTGTGGTTCTCTTTCACACTGCACTGTGTAACTAATTGAAAACATGTTCACCTCCTCACCTGTGGTGGCGCTGCACTAAGAACCACAGAAGGAACCGACACAAAAACCTCCAAAGAAGAAATGAGCACAACTTCCTTCTTCATGAAATGTAAACAAAAATGGAGTAGCATCACATTTGAACAGTTTTAGGATTTCTCTTTTGTCTTTGGTAGAAGACAACAAACCGCTTCTCCAGCTTATGCTGGACTCTCATGTTTGTTTTGGTTGTATTTACCCAGAATGCTCTGCTCTGCAGTCTTTGGTCCGCACATATGCATTTGATCTTCAATATGAGTTCAATTAAATCTGACTCACCAGGGCTGGTGTGAATGCACCCTCAAGGAGAAACAATTTGGGCTGAAAATAAAATAAAAACACAATTTGATGTGGAAGTTGTTACTGAAAGAAGTAGATGTAAAATTCTCCAATTTCGGTAGAGCGAGAGATGCAGAAGCTTTGTGAAAAGGAAACAATTTTCTAGGCAGGAATGTCAGCTATTCATTTCACTTCAAGTCTGCAGATGTATGTAGGTCTCTAATGTAAATTAAAACAACAGGGAGTTGGAAGTACATTTTCTTTAATCAACTAATTCAAAATATAAAATGCTTAAATCAAACCTGAACTGGATTTGTTTATTTATTTATTACATTTATTCTAGCTGTTAAAAATAATGATTTCAGTGCTTTATTTGGCATGTAAACCACGTCAGACTGAGGCTAAAATGGATTATTGTACACTGTGCAGACACTCGTTATGTTTTCACAAACATTTCATGAATTTTAAACAGTTTTAAGGAATGTGTTGATTGAAAAACAATTAAAGTTCAAGTTTCAGATTCAGAAGAAAACCTAACCAACGTTAGCAGTTTGCTAAAAGCAGTGTTTGGATTCAGGCGTTTTCACATATACTCTACGTTAGGCTGCAGTTGACACTAAATGCATCCCCTATTGACTCGTATCATGTACTTTTCAGTGGTGCTACAGTTGTTAATATTACATGTGCATATGTTGATTGTTGCTATGGTTACTTGCTTTTGTTTGTCTTTTTTTGCAGGTGTAGAGGCAAACTTCAGGGGCGTTGATTTGCATTCTATCTGCTCTTCTTTCTCTCCTATGCTCTTGTGGCTCTTTCACCCAAATTTCTACTTTAGTTTTCAGTCTCCATGTCCATGACATTTGAAATAAACCCAGAGCAATTCTAGTAAAGTTTTATATACATACATACCAAGTGGAGCACGATATCAAAAGTCATAACGCTTCACTTGTGAAAGTAAATCTTTTGAGTGTCACCTTAACATTCAAATAACAATTCTGACATAAAAAAAAAAGAAGCATTGATAATAAAGTAAAATTCTGCGCCACACGGCGGTGACCCCAGTTTCAACTCCATGAAACTTACCCGCATTGCTTTGCAGATGTCATATCATTAACGGAGAGAGCTCTGTTTTCAACAGTTTGCAACCCGCCACCTAGCTTGGGTTGCTAGGTGACGGGTGGAACTCTGCTGTGGTTGCTAAGTAACGAGCTGTGCCTGCTGATTAGTGGCACATTCCAGAAGTTTTTGACACCAAAAAACTCCCCCATTAACTTAATGCCAAAAATACAGAAGGGTGGATTTCTTTTTAACTGGGCTGTTTTTAGAAGCAGTAGAAACCCAAATGAAAGAAACACATTTATGCAAAACTTTGTATTATGAAATGATAGAACAGAAACAACAGAAAAACATAAATTTGTATACATTTTTTCTCAATAAAATAAAAAAATTATAATTAGAGAACAAATCAAAACAATAGCTTTTATGTAGAATGGAGAAACTAGAATACAAAAATACATTACATTTTAAGAGGGAATCTGAAACTAAAGCATCGATCTTATTATTGATCTGATACTGACCTGGTATCAATATTATCGATAATTTGGATTGATCTGCCTACATCTAATGCTGAGTAAGACAGCGCTACATCATGGTCCTGATTTGAAATTCCTTAAGCATATTTTCGAATGGTATATTTCTTAAAAGGAAAATCGGAAATCAGGTATCGGCCACAAAATCTCTGATCAGTGCATCTCTACTTATAATGACCACAAAGAGCAGATAAGTTAAACAATGAATGCTGTAAATTTTGACTGGTTTGTTTCAATCAAATAAGCATTTTAATGCTAAAAATAAAAGATAAGCCAGAAAAAAACCCAGATACATCCAGAGTTAAAAGCTAAACATGATTGTATTTAGGCAGTTAAATTGTATTACATCAACGTGTTTGTGTGGAAAATGCCTAACTGAAAATATCATGATCCAACAGCAACAGTTGTTCTGCTGTAAATGAAACAGCAATCATCTAACAACACCCTTTCCACTAAACCACCCTGGTGTGAATTTCCTGCTCTGTGTGAAGTGGAAGGAAATAATTTTCACTGCGACGAGGCAGAGGTTGAGACAGGGGGAGCTCAGGGATCTGTCAGGGCCGGTTCTGGGTGGGTGGGAGTTTACCAACAGCTGGACTGGGATTGGGTACTCACAGAACTACTTCCACATGGTCCAGCGCCCACTGGTCATGTCCCGCACCGTCGTGTCTCGGTTGCCACCATCGCAGCATTACGCCTTTAACCCTCGCTTCGCTGGGAAGAACATAGAAACATCGTGGAGTGAGTTAGTGAATCGGCATAAACCAGTGCAACATGCACTTTAAAAATAAAAGGGTTGTTTTAAGTCAGTTAGTATTCTAGTCATCTTAGGCCTTGTACGCAGGTGGATGGAACAAATATGGTATACACACGGGATTGGTTTCCAAACTGTTTTCATCCACATTGCTTTAAACATGCCAGCCCATAGGGGGCAGTGTAGCACAAAGATAGAACCTATGCCAGCCAATCAGATCCTTCAAAACAACCACAACTTCCTGTCAGGAAGTAAAGGTGGCCTATTTTTGCTTATCTTTAATTTCAGTTCATATATTCAATTACTGGCATGTCTAAAGCCTGGGATATTGCGTAATAATTAACCCTGCTTTAAACTTCTGCAGAATATAAACTTTATATAATGTAAACGTTTTTATTAAACTGTTTGTTTTTTGTAAAAACATATTCAGAGGAGTTTTTAAGCCAAAACTGTACAAAAATACATACATTCTGCATTTAAAATAAAAACACTTGTCAAAACTCGTAACGTTTTAGCTTCACCTGGTTCTGATTTAAAGTAACGCTATGTTGCTGCATTTTAGGCAATAAAATATTTGTTTTCTTGTTTATAAAACGGAACTGATTTGTTTATTTACATATTTTAATATATCGCTACTATTGTATAAAAAGGCTTAAGCGGTTAAATTAAAAATCTGCAGAAAGTGTCTTTTTTACCCAATTAATTAATTGTCAGAATAACTGAAGGACTAATCGATTACTAAAATAATCTTTGGTCACAATCACAAATAATCCATCTTTTTCCTGCAGATTGGTGCATTTACTGATAAACTCACAGTGGGATGTTGTAGGAGACTCTCTGGGCCTTTATGAAGTCTTTGGGCTGATGCTGGGCAATGACGTGCCAGCTGACGCCGTTGTTGACGCTGTACTGCAGCAGGACGGCCCGGTCCACTGTGTCGGCCTGATCCAGAGCGATGTTACAGCTGTCTGTCTGTGCTACGCTGCCGATCTGCAGCACAAACATGATCTTACTGCAAGGAGACAGACAGACGGCGGGTTAGAGAGGTGATATGGAGACATCTGGTCTGTTTTAGAGACAAGGAGACATCCTAATACACACCATCTTTTTATGATTTGCTTATGAATCAATCAAGTTGCTTTTCTTTATAAAAACATAATACCATCACCAACTGTGAAACCAATAAATATTACGTTTTGTTTAGTGAAATCATCAAAATGATCAATACACATAAAACATGTTGAATCACAATCAGAATTCCTTTTATTGTCATTTGTGCACCAAGAAAGAATAACGAAATTTAGAAAATGGGACTATCAAAGGCAAGTCAAGTAACTGGATAACATTTATTATTATTTTAGTATATCTCAATAAATATAGAAATGTTGAAGGAACTCAGAACAACTGGGATGTTAATGATGAATAAATAAATAAATGATGATCAGGGTTTTTGGCTGAAGTTAAGGACAAACAGAATAAATATGTTGGTTAATGTTCCAGTGATTATGATTCAAAACTGTAACCAGGTGGGTTTTTAGTCTAGATTTACATGAACTCAGTGTTTCGGCTGTTTTGCAGTTTTCTGTTCCAGATTTGTGGTGCATAGAAGCTGAATGCTGCTTCATGATTGGTTCTGGTTCTGGATGCAGAGCAGAACCAGGAAGGCTGATACAACAGCAGCAGATCTTTAATGTGTTGTGGTGCTAAACCATTCAGTGATTTATAAACTAACAACATGATTTTAAAGTCTATTCTCTGAGCTGCAGGGAGCCAGAGGAAGAACTGTTGAACTGGGTGATGTTCTCTAACTTCCTGGTTTTAGTCAGAACTCCAGCAGCAGCGTCTGGATCTGAGTGATGTTTTTAGTCAGACCTGTGAAGACGCTGTTGCTGTAATCAATGTGACTAAAGATAAACACATGGATGAGTTTTTCTAGATCTTATTAGGACATTAATCCTTTAAACTTAGAAATGCTCTTCAGGTGATGGAAGGCCGACTTTGCAACTGTCTTTATGTGTCTCTGAAGGTTCAGGTCTGAATCCATCACTGCTCCCAGGTTTCAGGCCTCGTTGCTAATTTCTAGCTGTAGTAACTGAATGTTCTGGTAGTACCTGTACCTGGCTCTAGTGAGGTCCAGCGGTTTGGTAACTGCCTGCCTCAGCTTACAGCCACTGAAGTAGAGAGAGTCTCCATGAGCATGTGGAGACAGCTGCCCGCAGCCGCTGCCCACGCTGCCGCCGTGGATCAGCTGCCAGCTCTCCGGAGACACCGCCCCGGACTCGAAGTTGTCCTTGATGGAGCTCGGCAAGTCTGTGCTGGAGAGGGAGCAGTCATCGCCTGTCGGTGGGACAGAAGGAGAGGGAGATGAATTAGAAGTGTTAGATTTCACCAACGCAAGGGCAAAACTACAATGGAGCATCAGGGCCATTGCAGAAAAAAAAAATTACATTTCCACCAAAAAAGGAAGCAGAAATTTTCTAGTAAAAAACAGGGAGATTTCTGAGTTTGAGAAGTAAATAATTTGCTTGTGAAAACTGAAATTTTGAGAATAACCTTAAGATATTTTATAGATTTTTGAAAATTATTTTGAAAATAAGTCAAATATTTTTGATTTTTCAAGCTCAGAAATTTCCAAGTTCTTTCTGGCAAATTATTTTTGAACGAAATGCGATGCGTTTATTATAGCAATAAATCCATTATATCAATTAATTGAAGTTTTGATTTTTGAAGATTAAATTTTTAGAAAATAAATTTATAAGAGAGAATTAAGTAGCAATTTTTATATGAACTTCCACAAAAAAAATTATTATTCAATCTTTTTTCTCATTAAATTGACTTTTTTCTTGTAATTTTAAGAAATTCTTCTGGTAAAATTGCATTTTTTTATTTTAATATTACAACTATTTCCTCATAGTTAAACAAAAACTCGTGTAGCTTGGGTCTGATACTCTGTTGTGCAACTCACAGGAGGGAGAAGTCATGTTTCTATTTTTTATTTTTTGGAAAGAAAGTGAGAAAAATGAAGATTAAAATCAGGCATGGAATAAAAAATCTGGGATTTTATTTTAGTCCGTGTTGCTCAGCCTTGTTGTGACGTACGGCCTGTGACTCACCGTGGTATCCTTCATCGCAGATGCAGACCGCTCCACTCGTGCAGTACCCATGGCCGCTGCAGAGCCCTGGGCAAGCCTCGCCAATGTAAACGTTATCCACTCCCCAGCTGTGCCTCTCTCCTGTTCCCTCCTTCTGAATCCAGCGGAACTGCGTCGCTCTGAAACATCGACCAGTTTGCGGATGCTTCACGCTGATGTCGTGGAAACTCAGCAGTGATCTTGTGAAACGCGTCGTCTCGTTTCTTACCCTGAGGAGACGTGGTCCGGCAGCTGGACCGTGACTCTGGTCCAGGCGGAGCTGTTAACCGGACTGTAGATGGTGGATTCGTGGAACTGGAAGGGGGAGCAGCCAACGTTGTTCACAGATGAAGGAAGACACTCTGACTGGACCAGCTGCCATGAGTCGGACCTGGTGAGGTTAAAGGGACAGCTCAGGATTCTTAAAATGAGGTCTTGTAGATATACACAATATGTTTTTTGCCCAAATGCGACCGGCATTCACTGAAAGTCCCAATTCCGATCTTTTCACTCCACCCAAAAAAATCTGATCTTTGCCAATCTGATCTTTGAAGTACTAGTTTGGATCTGGTTGTTTTCAAAATGCACCACAGGAAATAATTTCTACCTGTAGCCACTCATTTATAGGTTATTTATAGATTAACATATTTGCATGTGCATGCCTGTTATTTCATTTATTTATTTATATTCAGTCATGTTTGAATTACCTAAATCACTCTTAAGTATATATACAGAGACCACTTAAAATGATCAGTTTCTCTGATTTTACTGAGTGAAATGAACATTGTTCTTTTATTCTATGAACTACTGACAACATGTGTCTGAAATTACAAGTAAAAATTTAGTATTTATTTGCAGAAAATGAGAAATGGTCAAAATAACGAAAAAGATGCAGAGGTTTCAGACTTTAAATAATGCAAAGAAAACAACAATGCTAATGTTTTAAATCAGAGATCAATCTCTGGTGGAATAACCAGGAGGTTTTCAGAGCAGTGGGCTCTTCATTTACCCAGAGCCATATATTTTATAGCTTATGGTTAAATTTGTACTATTAATATTTTGAACACTTAGGATGGAGTAGCTTGTCAACTAATAAGCAATTTCCCCTTGGTGATCAATAAAGTATATTCTATTCTATTCCATTCTAACTAGTACTTTTTTATATCAATATTAAGGAATTATTTACTTAAAACAAGTTCCTATATGGGTGCACTGATTAATCAGTGCCAATTTCTTAATTTTGGGGGATCAGGCGATACTTTCATGTAAAGATGATCTTATCTACCTCAGCAAAGGTCTAAAAATCAGCCGCTGTTCTGTTCTGCTGTGAGGCAGGTAATCGTCACCCCACAGTTAGCAAATCAGCAACTTTCTTGTTATATTTAGCGACATTTCGACATTAGGCAATTGGTATCGCCTAAAATTAGAATCGGCAGATCAGGCTGTATAAAGATCAGTAATCTGCGATCGGCCAGAAAACTGCAACTCCTATTCCTACGGCTCGTTAGTTTTGTCTTATTTCAAGTGTATGAAGACAGTTGCACTAGAAAGTAGAACAAAAACTAGTAAGACTTTGTGTTTGCAGCGTAGGCTGATTGTTCCCTTGTTTCTCTCACCGTGCGTCCTTCCTGTACTGCAGCAGGACAGAGTGATGATCCTCGCATGTGTCTGCCTCACAGCCGACAACAATCTGCAGAAACGAGACGTTTAGGACCTAAAAAACCATAAAACAGACGCCACTGTGAGCACGCTTTCATTCTTACCTTAAACTGTAGAATATATCCGGGCTGAACTATAAGCTCTCGAGTGGCAAGGATGTTGTGTGTCCCGTCTTGGTTCTTGTTCGGCCAGTAGAGGTGAAATGAGGGATTTCCACAGAAGCCGGCGGTTCGCACAGCGTTAGGGTAGAAACTCCAGCTTTCCTCATGAGAAACGCCCTCTAGTGGAAGAAAAACAAATGGTTCATCAGGAATGTGGTTAAACCAGGGTCTTCACTAAAGAGGTGTAGAAAGAAAATTATTCTATAGCAAAAAATGATTCTATGAAGAATCTGAAACAATTCAAAATTCTCAAAAATCTATTTTAGTCTGTTTCAATTTTTAGAAAACTAAAAAACTAAGTATGTGTTGGGCAATATATATTTTTTAAGCAGTCAATTTTTTTTAGGAAATAAATTTATATCTACAAAATAGGGATTTTGTAAATGTAATATATACATTTATTTATATTTTGTATATTTTGTGTTTTACATTTGCATATATTTTTAAAAAATAAATAAATAGAATTGTTTTGTATAATCCTTTAGAAAATACATCTAATTTATTTTGTATGTTGTATATATTTTTACATTTTATTTTGTAAAATTACATCTACAAATTATATATTTTTAATATTTTTTCACTTGAGAAAAGACCAGGCGGCCTAGTTAGCCTAATACCGGTAATATAACTTACATAATTTTATGTATTTTTGTTTAAATATAAACTGCTAAATTTTGACAGTGTGTAACATTTTATATATGTTTTAAGTAAATGCTCTATTAGTTTACATCGTCTTTTCCTCTCGTTAGTCACATAATTCAAACAGAATCTTCAAACTGTTTGAATAGAAAATTTGGTTTGAGTCAAATTGTGACCCTAAAAGTTGGAATCAAATCACTAAACACAGACAGATTTGCATCCAAACTCACCATCATCAAAGGTGTCCAGCAGTGTGGATGGGTTGATGTCTGACCCTCCCACCAGGATGTTGTCTATGGCCCACTGAGCTCTTTCCAGGCTCGGGGTGGCCAAGCCTGAAGAGATGGTGAAAGGCTGCCACCATCGCAGGCGTGTGGCGTTAGTCAGCGCCACCTCTGGCAGAACGATGTAGTCTCTCCTCACGGACACGTACTTCAGGTAATCCATCTCATGTAGCAGAGTCCAGGACACACCTGAGTATTCAGAGAGTTACATGAAAGGTGACCTACTGCGCTTCCTTGATGGGTCTATGGGTGATACAAAACATGTTCCTTATACTTTTAGAACAAAAGTCACTTTAAATTCGAATCAGACGTTGCTGTCCACAATGCCAAAACAAAATTGTACCAAATATTTTTGGTCTATTTTCCGAAAAACTAACTTAAGTAGCTTTTCAACAAGATATGAGCTTGTTTTAGGCCAATTACGTCTTAATTTTGATCAAAAAGTACTAATTCCACAGGCAGATTATTTCACTTATAACATGGGAAAAATGTCTTATCAGTGAAAAGATATGCCAGTGGAACTAGTAATTTTTAATCAATATTAAGGAATTAGTTATATAAAACAAGCAGAAAAAGCTACTATTGTCTTATTTTATGCATACTAAGATATTTTCACAAGAAATTAGACCAAAAATACTTGGTAGCATTTTGTGTTTTTGTAGTTCTTGGCCCCTCAACTCAGCGTTTACACTCGTATGTGAAAATGGCTGAAAACAGATGTGCAATTATACACCGTACATGTTTGAAAAGCATTAATTGAGCATCCTGCACAACCAACAAGAATGCAGCAAGTGGTTTCTGTCAAGAACAAAACACTTGTTTTTTCCAGCAGCCATTGTACAGCGCATGCAGCGGTAAAACCAGGTGACCAAAGGTGCGGGAGGTCAGCTTGGATTGCTAGGTAACAGCCTGAGCTTTGCTGACCTCCATCAGTGGAGTAATCCAGCAGGACCCCCTCTTTACGGCACGTGGGACGGTGGCACATGGTCATGTTGTCGTCACTTCCGATCCTGGCCCAGTACTCCACAAACCTATGAGCAGAAACATAAATAACGCAACAGAGTTAAGGAGTTTCACTAAACAGAATCTTCTCCCTAAGAGTGATGGGACTCACTTGGCCCCCCGCAGGTCCAAATCAGCAGTGACGGCCTGCCTGGCATCAGCTCCTCCAAAATACAGAGCAGTGCCCTCCACCAGAACGCCACAGTCGGTGCAGGGCTTCCCGCCCTCCAGCACCTGCCACTGAGGTCCGGCCCCCCCTTCCCAGTCAAAGCGCTCCTTCAAAGATGCCTATAGAAAAGAAACAAGTGTTAAAAAAACAAAACAAAATCACACAGTGGATTGGAAATGCGTTCACATGCCTGACCATTTTCACATTTCCTCACAACATTTCATCATGTTGTTTTAGGGATTGAGGTAAAATGTAAGTTATAAAGCATGTTTGTGAAATTGAAGAAAGGTGAACTGAAAAGTGTGGTGTGAATTTATTTTCAGCCCTATTGAGTCAATACATAAAGCTGCAGTGTGCAACTTTTAAAATATGTCACTAGGTCATGATTTAGTGATTTTTTTACAAAGTCAAAATCCCTGGTTTTATGGTGCTAGTTTAGACATTTTTTAAAGAATTTTTCCAATATTTGTGCTCCTGTAGGACCGTAATTGTGACTTCTTTTCCCGCCATATTGATCACAGACATCAAGTTAGGTTAATTCAGTAAAAGTAAATACTGCTACATTCAGGGTGGAGTTGGTAATTTAAGCCCAATGTTTTTAAACATTTTTGTAGAAAATTTGCAATAAATTGAAAACTACACATTAGTGTGGAAACGTGCAGCAATCTGTTGATTTTGTGTGAATGTCTGCATTGTGGAATTGCAACAAATGGTCTAAAAATGGCAGAAAACAGATAAAAATCTGATTTTAGTTGATTGTTAAAATAATATTTAAGCAGACAGTTACGATCTTGATTTTATTTAAGTGTCCCTATGTACTGTAGAGGGTCAAATAAAAAGCTATTGCGGGCCAGATTTGGCCCCTGGGCCTCAGGTTTGGCCCCCAGGCCTCAGGTTTGGCACACATGCTTTAAACCATCTCTCACTTCATTCTTTCACTGAAGGAGACCCATAAAGACCGATTAAAAGCTACCTTTAGGGCGGTACTGGCGTAACAGTTGGGTCCGGTGAATCCTGGATCGCAGATGCAGCGCTGATCCAGACAGTCTCCGTGTCCCCCGCAGTGGCCGTCACAGGGCGGCCCGATGTACAGGTTCTCCACACCCCACTGGATGTCCGAGTGCTGCTGGTAAAACCGGAACCGCACCGCGCTTGGGACAAGAACAAGCCTCATTCAGCAACACAGAATCACATCACTAATTAAACTTTCAGTACACGAAGCCTTTGGCTAGACTTTCATTTTATTTGATAATCAATAATTATTGATTGTTTTTCTGTTTTAAACATCTAAAATGATGCCAAACTGGTGCCATGACATTTCCTCCTTTATCCAGAGTTTTCACTCAACACGTCTTTTTTATCTTTAAGCCGATAAGAAGCACGGTGGCAAAACCTTAAACTGCTGCTGCGCCAGTTACTCAACTGGCTGTTGCTAGGTAACCAAAGAGTGAGAGAGTTGCTAGGTAACCAAAGAGTGAGAGAGTTGCTAGGTAACCAAAGAGTGAGAGAGTTGCTAGGTAACCAAAGAGTGAGAGAGTCAGTTGATTCCACCAATCTTGCTTAGCCGGTTATAAGAAGCTGAGCAGGTTAAGCCTTTCTTCTTTCCCAGCATGCTGTGCGGTTCTGGATCGGAGTTAAGTGAATATTCTGTATATCCTCATCTTCCTAAAAGGTTTTTTTTTTTTTTTTTTTTCAAAAAAAAAATTTAGGGTTTTTTTTCAAAAATTTAATTTTGGGAAAAAATTTTC